>NC_046643.1:19966025-20266025 GCF_900324485.2 Mastacembelus armatus
ACACACACACACACACACACACAGTATTGTAGCTGGTGTGTCTCCACCTCCTCACACATGCCCCCCCACTGGTCCTAACACCAGCTCCCACTGTGACCTCCACTCCTCTTTCCCCACCCTCACCCGTCCACCTCTCCCTCTCTCGCTCCCTCTCCTCACCTTGCGCTCCGTCACTCCGAGCAGAACCACACACACAAAAGCAGGTCAGCAACTTGTTAATATCGTTGTTGTGATATTTGTGAAGTGGCGGCAAACATTGTGCAGCACGTGTTGAAGAGCGACAAAATAAAACTAATGAGTCTAAAGTCAGCATGATGTTGTTTGGCTGCTAAGCAGTTTTTTGGGTGTTGGCTGCTGGTGCTGGTGGTGCTGGTGGTGGTGGTGGTGGTGGTGGTGGGGGGGGGGATAAAGCTGAACCAGCCTGGTCCTCAGACGTTGCCTGGACTGTGTTTATGGAGTCGAGTTTGCCGTTTGTGTGATCTAACACAGGAGCTTTCTCGTCGGTGAAGGGTCCAGACAGTAGGAGGATATTTTTGGAGAGGGAACTTGCTAAGGGGGTTTGTGAGCGTAATGATTTTCTTCCTCGTGCTTCGATGCTACTTTTCCAGCGCGTCCAATTGGAAGCCTTATAAGGAGAGCCGTGTCCAGGTCCGATGAGTAAGGACGGCAGACTTTATTTATTGGTTTTAAAAGTTCTCCGGCTCTTTAGAACAGATGGTTTTCTTGTCCACTAACTTTAGACTTAAAGCCAGTTATGTTGCTCTTGTTAACTGGTGTGAATGTGGGTTTTTTGCTGTTGGTTTTCACTTGCAGGAGTTTCATGTAAATCTAAAATGATCAGGCAAAATGACCTTTTTCTTGACAATTTCACATCATATTTTAAGGAGCTGCTGCAGGGAGTGTGTGTGACTGACGTTAATGCAGTTTGCACAGCAGTCAAAAAAAACCACTTTCAGTGTCACATAACAAAACGGCTCCAGGTTTGATGCATGCACATCCTGGTCTTTCATGCTCCTACTTATAATAATAAGGTTGCAGGTGCAGAACTTCCTCATATCCAGTATTTGCAGTAACTTGACATCTGATTTTATTTTGATGAATCAAGAAGGTTAAAATAATTTGATTTATGACGGATCCATCAGAAACTACAGGCCGTGCTGGGCCGCTCACACAGCTGATCGTTACATTACTTTACCAGCTGCTGCTGAACATATTTGTGCTGTGACACATCTGTTTACATCTGATAATAACTTAACGAGGTGTCTGAATCTTTGAATTCACTGGTACGATCAATAAACATGGTGTGAGGTGAACGGGACGTGCAGACTGTCCTGTATATTTCACGCATTGTGGAAAAGCTGCAGCTTGTTAATACGACAGATGCAGCCTGGGAAAGTAAAGATCTGCGTCCTCCCAGGGGACGGGTTTCATTTTTGCTAACAAGAGCGAGGGCTGTGTGTCACATCTGTTGTCACCACATCCTGCTGGAATGTGGCAGGACAGCTGCTTTATTCACCCGACAGACTCCAAGGCTTTCGACTCAGTTCAATCGGCAGCAGAAGTGCGTGACTTCTCGTCACAGAGCGTCTCGGAATAGATAATTGGCTTTGGCTTGAACATGACGAGTGTTTTGTGCGGCTGAGCTACCACAAAGTGTCTCAGAATAGACAGCAGGTTGTGATTTCAGTAATGCTGACTGTGTTTTCATGTTTGCTGTCACATAACATCTCAAAATGAGATTCACTTTGCTAAGTGCTTTTATATTTTTGTCTCCGTCCTAATGAAAAAGGCACAACAGGTAATGATTCTCTGCAGTAAAGTGCTTTAGTTTATTCTGTCACAAACTTATGTTCTGTGTTCTGGATCATTTTCTCTTGTGTAGTGGAACCACAGCTCCTCATGTGAACCCACTCAGACTCATGGAGTCTGGAGATGGAGTCTGCAAAACTGCATATTCACTCCAGCTGTAAAACAAGGTCTAAAGTCCAGACTGCAGAACCTTTGGCTAACGAGGCGTCAGGCTAATGATACACCTGTGTGAAGTGTTGTCAGCTGTTGATCTCTGGTTGTTCATATAAGTGTCAGTGCATTTCTGCAACAACTACAACTACAAATTCCTTCACATAAAACATCAAATGTGAAATGAATCCACTTCTGCAAAGTCTTTCAGCCTATTTGACCTCAGTTTTGTTATCCAGACCCACAGATATACTCGCAGCGTCTATACACATCTATATACAGATCAAGTCAGATGGAAAACTGAGCATTTAGCAGCTAAAGACCAAAACATTTATCTATTAGATGTGTTTTCATAGTAAAACTATTTTATGTGGTATCATCTGTATCATCATCTTTAAGGAGTTCAGTCTCATTGGTGAATCAGATTCTCCATTAGCAGTGTCTTTGTCCGCTGTTCTCAACTTTTCTGACTGATATAATGTGACGTGCAAAGCCAGAACCTCTTTTGAAGATAGAACCAGTTAGTAAAACCACTTTTTAACTCTTTCTTCTGTCCTCTCTAGGAGCCTCCCATCATTCACTCCTGACCTCTACCTCTGTTGAGTCGACACTTCTTCATTCTTCCCACCTCTGAGATTATTTTTCACGATGGTTCATTTATCGGTTCTACATCCGTCGTCCAAGCCTCCATGTTTTCCCAGGCTGTTTGTCAGGAGAAAGCTGATTCCTGTGTTTTCCCATTAAAGTTTTTAGAGACACTGGATGTTTAGTTTCTGTTTCTAAGAAAAACTTTTTGGGTTGAAGTTTCATTTTCTCACAGTTAGTTTTTATTTCCCACACATTTTTAACAGCTTTAATCTTTCTACCTCTTCCTGTCAGATACACCTACACTACCTGTTTTATTTCACCACTGTCCAGGCCCCTTTTCTTTTCGGGAACAACCTGCAAATTCACAACAAACTTCCTCGTTGCTGCTGAAACTTTACAACCCTGCAGAGGCCTCAGCTCAAAGCAGGTCTGTTCTGCTGAACTGAATTCCACACGGCTCTGTCTGTGTACTTTTTTTGTTTTGTTCAACATGTGGTCCACCTTTTTTGTGACCGATGAGGAGGGCCACCCGGTGGGCCCAGTGGTAGCGGGAGCAGCGGCAGCACCGGGAGCCGCTCAGGGTGCGACCGGCCTGGCCAGCCTGATGAGCGGACGCAGCACGTTTGGGGGCAAAAAGCGCCGCAGGGTGACGTCGGCAGGGAACACCATGAGTGAGGCTCAGGAAGGAAAGGTGAATAGCTGCATATTCTGTCTGAGGCTTTATCACAATCCTTAGGAGCTAATAACCGATCATATAGACAAAAATGTAGATGATCATACCAGGTTTTGTGTTTCTACTTTAGCAAACCTTAATTTGTGGGTAAGAAACTCCCAGACAATGATGCTAAAATGCATCAAGTACGATTGTTACGCTCCACAATGTTTGCACGGTCACACAGAAACTATATTAATATGAATTTGCTGCAGACTGAGCTATAAAACCGACAACTGTCATATCTGCCATGAACCTTCACAGAGCTCCCAGCAGCATTTCCCTGCTGAGACAGGACGACCATGAACCAGTAAACCCAAACTACTGGACACACAGCAATAAGTCAAACACCTCAGCTAAAGAGTTTTTCCACCCAGTGTCTGATAACCTCTTGTGTTCTCACACCAGATCAAGCTGGCCTTCTTCGTGGCCATCGTGGGCGTCGTCCTGACGGTGCTCGGCGTGGGGACAGAGTTCTGGGTGGAGCTTTCGCCTCCAAAGAGTTTCTATAACAACCAGGTGAAAGCTGCTCATGATAGCTGGTTAAAAAGAGGCTGAAATATTCACAGTTCACTTCACTTGATATTTTCACCACTAAACAGTGTCTCAGATCAGACCTACAGATCAAAAAGTACTGGGATAAAAACCTGAACTGACCAGCAGATCCTCCTGGTTTTTGACAGAACATATGACAGTAATAATACTGTGAAGAGAGTACGGCCTCTGATCACATTGATCTTTGATTCACAGACATGTCTGACAGCTCATTACGGTCTATGGAAGGGCTGCACCAAGACCCTGTGGGTGGCTGACATCGACCCAGAAAGAGAGAGCTGTGGACCCGCTGAGCTGCCCGGAGGTGACTCGGAAATTTACTGACTGGTTTGGTGGACAGCTGGATAACTTTTTATGATAGCCGGTCTGTGTAAGGGAGGCCGGTCTGAGCTGATGATTGACAGACCAGCTGGCCGACTGGAAGCTGGTCCAACTGTTGAGCTTGCTGGGCAGCTCTGTGTGAGGGAGTGAATTAGGATGAATGAGTGGTCGACCTGACTTTCTGGCTAGACAAACACTGCTTGGCTCATTGTTTGATGCCTGGCTGGCTGAATGGGCTGGCTGACTAACTGCCTGAGTCACTGTTACATAGTCTGAGTCCACACTTCTGCCTCGGGGTCAAGTGAGAGGATACAGTACATCCTCTGGATTTTGGAGGGTTAGTGCTGTAGAGTAATTAGCGCCTGTTTGTGGCCTGTTTGTCTAGATACCAGTTTTATAGCTTGTTATCCAGGTGTACCAGGAAACACTAGTAGCACATGTTTTTAAAAACTTACTCAACTGCTGCTTCGCCGTCACAAAAACAAAAAACTGCACAAGATAAAAAACAGTTCTGCTCTTCCTGTTCAAAGCCTTATAAATAACCTCAAATCATAAAACAGGTGGAGTTTGGCGTCATGTGTAGTCACAGGATGTTCATAATAATAATAATGGTGGTAACACATATAACACTGTGGTCAGTCAGGGTCTAATTATTGCTGCAGCAGCCCCCGATGTGTCGATGCGGTTTGAGAGCAGCAGCGTTTGCTGAATGTTGTTGTGGGGGATAAAAAAAAACAACCAGGCCTGAACACTCAGGAGATGCGGCTTTGATCGCTCTAATTAACAGCGACGTGTGTGGGAACAGACAGAAGTGTCACAACCTATTTGACGGCCAAACTCTAATTAGTGTAGCACATCATCAGGATGGCAGAGTACTAATTGTGCAGGAAGCACTGGATTGTCACCTTCAGCTCGTCACTGACGTTCACGGCTGATTATGTTGGATGGAGAATAATTGAAACTCAGGGCTGAGAGAGAGACGTCGCTCCTTGCATTTCAATAAGACGTTTATCAAGACTGTCGACAGCTACTACGACAAATCGGAGCAAGAACGGTTGAACTGGACACCAGGAACTTGACTGGAAATGAACAAACGTGCCAGGTGTTTACGCAGTAACTGCTCAGAGAACAGCAGCTTCACTTACTGCAACAGTGAGGAGATAGAGAAGTTCCTTAATTATCTGACCCCGGGCACATGGATTCTGGGAAGTCTGATGAATTAGGGTCTTTAGTGGATTATTAAAAAACGCAGTGATATTCAAAAATCAGTAGAAGCTAATGAGGCACATTCCTGCATCAGTCATAATGTTGAATGGGCACCATTGTTCCTCATCACTAACTATGATCCTCTGATATATGATGCTGTGATATTTGTTTATTTCGGACAGAGCATGAGATAAACTGTTGTTGCTGTGAAAAACATCAACAGAAGCTGATTCTCATCATCTTTTCCTCTCGCAGAGTCAAACTGCACCTACTTCAAGTTTTTCACCACGGGGGAAAATGCTGTGATGTTTCAGAAAACAACACAAAAGAGTGAGTCATGCACCTCTTACGGCTCTCCTGGCCTCTCTCAGCTGGGTCCCACCTTATCCGCCCACTCCCTGCTTCCTCTGCCCCTTCGTATGTTCTTCTCTTCTCAAGTCCTCTGCCTGTCACCTCTCCCACCACTTCTTCTCTCGCACATCTTTTCCACAAGCCATCCTCGCCTTTTTCTGTCCTAGCTGTCTCTCTTCACCTCCTCGCCACGCTCTTTCAGGTTGGCCATTGTCTGCTGTGTGAATGTTTGAAATCTATTCCGCCTACGCTGCGTTCAAGTGTCTCTGAGCTGCTGCCTAACCTCTCATTTCCCTGGCAGCTCCATAATGCCTTGAGATCCCACAGTGCCATACGCTGAATGAAGAAAGACAGACGTACATTCAAATCTCATTGTTTGCCGATGCCACATCAGTGTTATGCTGCAGGTCTCAGTGCAGTGATTTAATAAACCCACTCATGAGTGTATAAAATAACACACTCACGCTCAAAGCACATTTTTACATTGAAAGCATAAATATTTTTAACCCTGATGCCTCTTCACCTTCGTGTGCAGCTCTCAGTCTCTTCCTCCCATAGACTTATATACATCTATATATATATATATATATATATAACCAGAATTAGCTTTGTGTTGGGAAAATTGAAGGCACCTCTGCAAAGTGTTTGATGCAACACCTTAATTTACAAGAAACCCATGAGCCTAATTTCTGAGCCTTATTCAAAGCTGCTGCAAATCTTTGACTCCACACTGTTTGAGTTCTAGAGGCCTTTTTCACCAACTGTGTAAAATGACAGTCGGCGTCATGTCTCAGGGTAAAAACAGCAGGAACCAAATTCAGACAAACAAACAAAAGAAAGTGACTTACTAAATGTGCAGGGAGAGCCAGACGAGGAGCCAGAGTCCAAGGTGGATGAGGAAGAGATAATCCGGTAAAAACACAGGCCCAGGAAATACAGGTGTAGAACCGAACACTGGTACAGAAACACAGACGGGTCAAACAGGTGAACGAAGGAACTGAGACACTCAAGAGACAAAGAGAATCAGGGTCAAAGGAAACAGGTGGGAGAGCAGAGTCAGGTGACAGGGAGCAGGGAAAGTCCGAGGACATCTAGAGGCTGGAGGGGGAAAGGTCCAGAAAAGAAGATGGGCCTGAGGAGGTGATTGAAAGCAGAATGAGGAAATACCAGGGAGAGGACAGCTGAGAACAAAACCCCTGCTGGCTGTTTATGATCCTGATCTCTCTAATGGCACCGTCTTCCTTACCTGTGCAGACCTGAACATAGCGGCGGCCATGTTGGCTCTGTTCAGCTTGTTCCTGATGGTGATGGGGGCCATCTGCATCACCATGTCTCTCAGCAAAGAAATCCTGTTCTTCCTCAAACCAGCATCGGTCTGCTTCATCTTGTCAGGTCAGTGGAAACAGCAAAGGGAGTCACTGAAGCTTTGAAAAGGTGCACAGTGCCCCGTTCACCTGTGCCGTCCTCCCACAGGTGTCCTGGTGCTCCTGTCCCTCGTGGTTTTCCACCAGTCCGTCCTGACTTTCCTGGCCAGCGACCACACGGTCCCGCTTCACCACGAGCTCTCCTGGTCGGTGTCGTGTATTGGCTGTGCAGGGGCCGTTCTCATCGTGGGCGGGATCCTCTTCGTGCTGCTGGCGCTGCCTTACAGCCCCTGGCAGAGGTGTCTCTCCCAGAAGGACACCAGCTAGTGAACTTTACTGTGTGTTTCCCAGAGACGTCTGAGCAGAGAGATTACTTCTCAACATCTAAATCATCAACTATCAGTGTCATCTAACCTAAAAACTAAATCCCTAACATCAATATTACTCCTTATCTTTATTCTGGTACATTTGTTGTTAAAGGTGTAGTTTAACAGCCCCCACACTATTGTACATAAGTCAATTTGAATAATCTGTTATTCATGACGCCCAACTGTAACACAACATTGTTGAGGTCTGTTGTGTGGACATCGTGGCCCCAGCTGGTTGGAAGAGATGCTCATGTTCTGCTTAGACCTGTTTGGGAAACAGTCCTGTATTGTCTTACTGATCATCCTGCTGGGTTTGGTTTTATTCTAAACAATCAGTAACTATCCAACTCCTTTGGTATGAAATTCAAAATACTCTACAAAAACACTGTAGCTGCTAGAAAAGCTAATCTGCATGCTAACATATTGATGACGCATGTTCTGATCAATATTTACATATTGGCTCTGGGCTTATTTAGAGAGTACGGTGATAATTTACACCGTTAGCTTAAAAACCCGCTCATGGACGTTTGTGGCTGCAGTTTGTTGTGTGTGTTCATTCTGGGAAAGTCCAGAATGATTGGAATTATTTTGGACAAATGTATTAAAGCAACACTAACGTCTGAAACAGTCACCTGTCTGCTCAGGTAACACACTGAATGAACTCAAGGTTATTGGTCTCTAATCTGAGACCCTAAATAATGTGAATAGGTCAGTGCCTTCCCTGCTGCACAGCTGCCTGTCCTCTGTCTGTGCTGGATGTTCTGTTGTTCCTCAGTTAGAGACAGACATTAATCCTCTTTAGTCGTCTCTATTTTTTCCTGCTTTTCCTTTTGACTCGTCTATTTTTCCTCTTGTTTTGTGGTTTCATTATCGTACTGTCTTAGTCATTTGATGGACTTTTCCAATTTAAACATTAACAGTCCCTTTGCTCTTCTCTGGGACAGGGTCGTCCCCCCCCCCAGGCCTGCTCAGTGATCCATCCATGTTTATCCATATACATGAAAAATGATTCTGATGCCTCATTTACATGTATCTCACTGTGTGTGTGTCGTCTGCCTGCTCATCAGCATAACTGTGAATGCAACTCGTCTCTGTGTCAGTGATTTGTTTGTGGATATAACATCATGAGAGGAATAAACTCTGTGTTTTATCTCTTAAATGAAGTGTGAGGTTGGTGCTGCCATTGATGAAGTGTTAGACAAGCACGTACGACTAGACAACAGCAAAGATTTATAGTAGAGCAGAAGCTTCGCTGCGTTGAACGAGCTACAGGCGTGAGACGCTGCCATGTTTTTACCTCCGCTGGCTGATTCACGTTAGTGGAAGGTGCAGCTTCTTTTTGAACTGAATCGATTGCGTATGAATGACTTGATTTTATTATTAAACATGACATGAATATTTAAAGTCGTCCTCTCTCAGCTTCCCTTCCTCTGCTGCTCTGCACTCCCCTCACGTCCAGTCGCTGCCGACCCACTTTACACCTCATTATAGAAATGACTTAACGTGTCACATATTTGTTCTATCCTTCTTGGGCGTCTGTACACTGGAATTACACTTACACAGAAAATACGCTGCTGGTGACTCCAGGTCTTTGAGATATTCATCCACAAACCTCTGAGCTGCCACTGAATAATCACCGTCACAATTTTCAAACTAAGTCTGTTATTTGTTTGCATTGAAACAGCTTAAAAAAAACTAACTGAGCAGAAACTTCACTGCATTATTCTTTTGGACTTTCTCAGTTGGAAGTCAGTAAACAGGGAAGCGGAGGAGGAAATAAGACGAACGTACAACAAAGGTCTCCAGCTAAATTTGAACTCAGGATGTTGAGGCTGCATGTTATGTGCTGTTACATGATACGGTGATTAGTTGGACTGCCAGACCACCAGCATGGCCCCTTTACCTTTTATCAGTGAAGACACACGGGGGGGGGTAAAACACGGGCATGTGACAGTATCATCACATTCATCATATTTCACTGAACACCACTGAGTTACGACTCCACTAACGTTACCTTCTTCAGTTCCCGTCCTCACCACGTCGACCTCCTTCCTGTCTCTGAAGCATGTCCCACGCTGTTTGGCTGCGACCTCCTGATTAAATATAGACCGTGGCCAATAGGACTGACGTGGCAGGAGGAAGAGGAACCTGGAGACAAGCTGTGCATACAAACACATTCTCAAATTCCCCTGTTGAGATACATGTGCGTGCTGTGCACCGCAGCCCTGACGTCACCCAGTCCACCTTAGGGCCCCGCAGAGAATCAAAGCACCCTCCTCAAATTAATATGAGAAGCCATAAAGTGAAGTGAGCACCGAGCCTGAGCTGCAACTTTTCTCTTGGAGTCAGCAAAGTGAGCTACAGCCCCCACTGGTCCGTACTTACTCACAGCACCTGTCACTCCTGGTGCTGAGCTGTCTGACGGACATACAAACGAGCCACTGGACCCTCCCCAGCAGTGTCTCAGTAAACAATCCATCACTGCAGCAGCCACTTTGTCTCTGGCTGATGCCACCAAGAGAAACACCTCATTACATTCAGAGATTGCAACGAGTTCCTGGATAATGAGATCAAATATAATGTGTTAAGCCAGCAGGCAGCGGTGAAGAGAGTTTGGCTGGACACGTCTAACCTCTCTCCAGTTACACCAGGAAACACACACACACACACACACACACACACACACACACACACACACACACACACACACACAAACCCTGATGGACATGTAAGCTGTCCAGCTCAAACAGAGGCCTCCAGCTCCAACACAGCACAGCATCAGTGCTGCATGTAGAAACATATTTTTAAAAAAAAAAGACAGAATCCAGTTTCATCCGCTGGTCAGTAGGTGAATGTCAGACGTCTTTATGGAGAAAAACACTCTCACAGATGAGGCCCTGTGGACCTTCACTGGACTGACTGATACAAAGCCCGATTCTAATTATTTCCACCTCTGTTAGACGTTTGCAGAACTAAAACGCTCTTCAGCTCAGTCCGACTGCAACATGAACCGCATGACATGACAGCACCTTACCCACTCCCACCCACCTCACACTGAGACCTTTTGAGTCCTCCTTCGGACATGGCTGCGTGTGTGTGTATCATGACAGACATCACAAACATCAAGCGTGAGCCCCGTCATCTGTGAAGTTCAGTGTGTGCTGCTGAAGACAGTTTTTTCCTGCGGGATCTTTCTCTCCGGGAGCGAGGGAGGATTTGAGGAGAGGAGGAAATGAGAGCGTAATCTTGACTGACATACCTCCCCACCGGCATGTGGACGTCAGTCAGCGAGCCCGGAGCTGTTATCGGGGCCTGCAGGCGAGTCCTTTTCCGCAGCGAACAGCCCTGGAAGCAGAGAGAGCCACACAGTGAGCGTTTAGACTGAGTGAAGAGAGGAAATTAAAATGCACAGGTCTTCACAGGTGGCAGACTCCTGTCGACTCATGCAAGCTGACACAAGGCGGCAGCTATTATCGTTCCTTACTGTATGTATGACAACTGTGCCGCAGACATAATAATACAGGAGGGCCAGGTGCACCCTGGGAGAACCCTGGAGTAGACATGGGGCCGTTGGCCTGCCCAACTACACCTGTAGTCAGGGGGAATAGGCAGTTATGTTTTCTTTTCCCCAACATATCCACAAATCCATTCTGTGTCGAGCATTATGAGAACGCCACAATCTGTTAATCCATAAAGAACTAGCTCACACGGTGCACACACCAAATAGATCATTCTTAGTGTTTATGGTTTCTGCACTGAGATCACGTCACACCAGTACAAATTCATGCAACTAATGGTGCCTGGTGCATTAAATGAGGCAAAAAAAAAAGGTTTGTATCCAAACTGCTGAACTCAACACTGACTACATTTCCCAACATTAATCCTGGTCTAATATCTCAGAAACCACAGCTGATGATCAACACATCTGAGATAAACTCACTAAAGGTTCTAAATGTCTCTGAAGATACAGAGTTTCCTACGTGGACGTGGTAAACGTTCTAAAACAGGGTGCTGATTTCCAGAAAGTGGGTTCTTATTTATGCAAAAACTGAGAAAAAGCAAAACAACCTGATCAGAAATGTTCAGTGCTGAGTGAGATAACAAGACACCAGGTGGACACACACCAACAACTAAATGAGCCACTAACAAACAGCACATACGGACAGAACCGGGACAAATGTAAACAGGACAATTCTACCAAACTAAGTGAAATCCTGAATCACAGAAACAACTTCAAACACTTTTCTGTTGCTGAAGCTGCTGTTGCAGAAACGCCCTGCCTGTCCCCGCAGCACAGGACACGAAGACAGCAGCGCGGCATCGGGAGGATTCCAGACACGGAGGCCAGCTAATTAAAGCCCTGACACCACATCACTGTCCTCGCCGCTTCAACCGAACACATCTGTCTCCAGCGTGCTCTGCCAGCACATCTATTGTCAGCGGGATTAAAAACTGTCACATTTCCCCTGGGCCGACAGTTCCTCTCCGAGTTCTCCAGAGACGTCTCGGCATTATTAAGGAACCGCGCTGTCTTAATTACTGCCTGTCTTGGTCTGTACCGGTTCCTTTTTTTAGGTCAGACTCATCAAATGACTCTCTTCTACAGTACTGTTCTGATGTGTCTATGGAAATGACAGCAGCACTGACACACTGCAGCGTGGGACAGACACCGAGGACTGGATGTGTTCAAGAAGGGAGAGACAGCAGCTTGTCCTGAGGTGTTGACGCACATCTGTGCACATCCCACCCAATCACAGAGCACCACCTCCTCATTGTCACACGGCTTCACAACCACTTTGCACAAATTGATGACAGATCACCGCGAGTTGTTTGTCTCCAAACAAAATTCATCCAAATTTGCATTAAATCAAGAAGTTTCACCAGTTTTCAACTCCCCTGGTCAGTCCCGGCAGGCTGCTGTCCCTCGGTCCGATGAATCATTTGCAAATTACTTACTGGTGTTGTACAGCACACACACACACACACACACACACACACACACCTGCAGCACCACACAAAAACCAATAACCACTGCAAACAAAAGCTGTGCATGAACAGGCCTGGTACTGTTGATGGGAAGCTTCAGTCTGAAGAGAGAAAACAATCCAAACTCTTATATTTCTGAAAAATGATATAAGATATTGGTGACTGACGCTGGTCTACATGTCATTTGGGCTAATACAAAACTGGGGAATGAGGTGGTTTCTATTTGTACTCAAGAAGCACAAGACACAACCACTTTTCATATAGAACTTTATTGAATATATCTATAGATTTATATATATACATACATACACATTATATATATATATATATATATATACTCATGTATATATGTATTATATTTTTTGTCTTTTCCAGTGAGGATCAGTGTATTGTATTGCTTCCCTTTCTTCTTATTGTCCTTTTGCATGTGTTAGTCTGCTGAGTGGTAATATCCCAGTTTTCCATTTTTCCCAGTTCCAGGTTTGTCAGTAGTCTGAGTGTTGGGACGCAGAGCTGGTGACAGTAGCTTTAAAACGAAGGGACAGATCGTCTGCTCTGTCCTGTTCACGTGTCCAGTTAGTAACGATCCTCACGTTCGGAGAAGCGTGACGATGAACTGTATCGTGTTGTACTTACTGTTTACCATGGAAAAACCACTGACAACACCAACACAGACCACACGTGGCTCACGATCCCAGCACTGAGGCTACTGACCTTATTTCACAGGCAGGCCTGAAGCCGTTATAGCCCAAAGATACAGGTGTAAGAACTCCCAAACTATAGAACATTAAGAATATCTATACAGACCACCACGAAAATAAATAAGATTAATATAAAGTCTATCATCTACAGGTATACACTATAGTCAGAACATTAAAAAACACTTATTATTAGGCTACGCTGGTAATGTTTAGAAAACAAAAAACAAGAGATTACCTGCAATGGGATGAAGACAAAATGATGATGGAAGAAATATTCTGAAATACCAGGTCTGTGATCCACACATCTGAAATGAAAACTACAAACAGACAGAAATAAGTCCATATAAAACAGCAAAGATCACAGTAACATGGAGCATAAAATAAAGAAAGAAGATAAATCACATAAATACAGAAAAGCAGTAACAGTAACAGCCGAGTGTGTGTTACGCTGAAAAACAGCACGCACGTCCAGTCGGCATGTCCCCGCACAAGCAAACGTGATAAGACAATGAAGATGCGACGAATGTGAAGATGGATTTACACGTGATCACCCTCTCACACTGTGCACATGCTTTCCACGTGACACCACCGACTCTAGTGTACGGAAGCAAGAGGAACAAAAATGAACAAGTGTGTGAAAGGAATCTAGAAAAGTAAAAGGGGAAAAAAGTTTGAAAATGTATAAATACCCTGCAATAACCATTACGATCATAGAAACACCAGCAACATGATAGTAATATTCAAGGAGTTACAATCGCAACCTAGAGATGATAATCAATCACTCTGAATGAAAAACAACCCATAGATTACCATTTACAGATATTATGTGCTCCTGTTATAGAGAATGGATTGATAGCATACGCAATAATACATTTATTATTCTAGTTTGTCAAACAGTATATAGTTATAGCTAAAACAGAGATGGAGGGAAGGGAACAAAAGCTGGCTGTAGCTCTCTTTCCTCTTTCCCTCCTCCTCCGACTTGTCATCGTCCAGGGTCGGGTTAAATTCACATGAATCTGATTCCGGCATGAACTTTAGAGCTCGTCACATTAGTCCAATAATCAGGGTTTGAGTTTAAAATCTTATTCAGGAGGTTTTCTCCTTCCAGTATCTGAGACACAAAAACACTTCAGTGATTCCATTTGTGTTGGTTTGCACTTGGTTTGATAATTGATTTCACATTGGAGTAACACATGATTTTTAGCTTTTAGCTTTTGATCTAAGTCCTAATGTAACCTCCGCCCTCCCCTGAGTGTAAACTGAATTGACCCCCACCCCGTCGCCTGTGGCTGCAGCCCTTTGCAGGAACACCCAACAGATGCCGCCTCGTAAGGTCCAGTATCGAATAAACAGTCATAGAGGTCCTGAAGTCAGCTCAGACATCACAGGAAGTGCTAAACGTCCATCTTTACAGGCACCTCCACCAGTGCTAACTGATAAATTCTATAGTGTATCTGTCTAACCCTAACCCAAATAACCAACCAACAGAGACCAATAAATAAATTAAATGTTAAACTTGAAAAAGTAAAAGCGATTTGTCTTTTGTTTGGTCAGAATTCAGCAAATATTTCTCACACTGTAGGAGGACTTTAGGACTTTAACACCAGATGAACTCCTTTGTTCAGACGGACACGTGCTGGAGGTGTCGAGCCAAACTGTGACAACTGGTAGTGAAGTGACGGAGGCGTTCAGGCTGAAGTCTAACGTCTGTGGCTGTTCTTTACTGTAGGACTGTGGAGAATGCCCATCTGTCACTGTAATTACCTTTGACGCACAACGAGAAATAAGTGTGTCAGTGGGTTATATATGGCCGAGGTCACTCTCCGCGGACCAGAGGTTAAGTAGCTACCGTTGACCTTGTACTGGCAGCAACTTGTCACTGAGCAGCTTGGTATTTGTCTGGATGTCTGAGGCTCCCTGTGCTTTTTAAAACACAAACGTTAACACCATCTAGCCACTTTTTATTTTATTATTCGAGAGGTTTGAAAGTCTTGGTTTGCTCAGATTCAGCTCAGGTTTAACCTGAACATCACGACTTACAAATCCTCACATCAAAGCTTCCTGGGTTTTATCTGTCAAAGGTTCAATGTGTCATATTTAGTGTGATCTATTTGCAGAAAGGGAATTTAATATTCATAAACATGTTGTCTTGTTGCAATAGTGTGTAATCACTGAAAAATACCAACTGATGCTTTTTCTTAATCTTAGAATGAGCCATGTTTTCCTGCCATGTGTCTACAGTAGCCCAGAAAGGACAAACCAGCTCTAGACACTGGTCTGGGTACTGGTACTGGTCACTGTACCCTTCTTCAGGCCTGAAATGGGTGCTGTGGGGTGTGAGGGGGGCTCAGACGGTTGCATTCTGTGATCTCACCACTAGATGATGCTAAATCTTTCATATTTTACACACTGCAACTTTAAAGTTGAAGGTTTAGCAGCTGATGAAATGTAAAAAAAAAACATCAGTAATGCACTTTCCTGCCTCCCCAGCAAGGCACTTAACCCCCAACTACTGCCCCAGGAGACTGGTTTCACTGGGCAGCTTCCAGTTGTGCATGTGTAGGATTTTGTCTAACGAGAAAAAGAGTAGTGCCGAAATTAAAAGTAAAAACAAACAAAAACTTCCCTGCAGCACAGCAGCACTAAGCAGTTAAAGTAATTTTTAAGGCCCCTGTCAGGAGCCTGCACATAACTTCAGGTGTTTTATGACTGTTTATGATACGGTGGTTAGGCAGCTTGGTACCACAGGCTCCAGGACAGAAGCTTAACTATTGATGTGTCAGCCCTACTCTCCCTCCTTATCTCTAACATCTGTAGAAATGAATTCCAACCCTCCTCTTGTCTCTAACCCCCTCCGTTATTCATCTCTCCCTCCACTCTGAGGTTTACTTTTAAACTGGCGTCGTTTTCCTGTTAAGCGTATCTGAGTTGCTCTCCCTGTCCCTTTTGGCCGTCAGCCGGTCCAGGGTTCCCACGTTGCCTCTGTCCCTCTCCATGGTGGCTGTGGATATGGGGGCAGACTGGGCCGTTGTGGAGGCCGATGTAGAGGTGTTCAGCGGGGCGGCGTTCTGGGCTACAGCTGCTGCCGCGGCCAAGTTGGACTTGGAGTGAGATGGGAGGGTCCCACTGCTCATCACCGCGCCCCCTCCTCCTCCGCTGCTGCCGCTGGAATCTTTTGGGAAGTAGTTGTGGAGCTGGTAGAGGGTGGCACGGTCCACGGTGCCATAAAGGGGCGGGGCGCCACCTCCCAGGCTGCCCAGCTTGGAGTCCCTGGACAGGGTGTACATGGAGATGTCGCCGCCGCCTCCTCCGCTTCCACCACTGCTGCTGTGGTGTGGGTTGGGCAAAGTGGCCACAGAGAAGGGCGGGGCCGAGGGCGGCAGGCTGAAGGTCTTGGAGGCGCCGATGGGTGAGGTCTCTTGCGAACGTGGTGGATCAGTGGAGCGGGAGCTGGAGCGAGAGCGTCGCCTGAACCGGTAGCTGGGCAGCCGCAGCATGGCGTGCGTGGTGCTCTTGAAGAGGTCGGTGCGGGAGCGGCAGCGCAGCTCCTTGTTCTTCTCGATGTAGATGTTGACGGCGAGGACGCCCACCATCTCGGCCAGGATGAAGGACAGGCCGCCGAAGTAGAAGGACCAGCCGTAGGAGTAGTGCCACTTCTTATCCTCGTCCTTTTTGGGAGAGATGTCGCTCAGGGCTGCTGAGATGTACACGATCACTCCGATGATGTTGCTGAGGCCTGAGGAAATATACAGGACATGTTAGTGCTCCTCTGAGAAACATCAGCCTGCAGCTTTATTGGAGACCTCTCATAGACCCAGAGAGGAGGCAGGCACCACATGAAAGTCAGTCTTCATAATGTAGTAAAATAGATCTGAAACATTCACATGTGAAGTAGCACAGTTTCATTTCAGCTTTAGTAATAATAATAATTTATTTATATAGGCGCCTTTCTGGTCGCCCCAGGGTCACCGCCCAATTCAAACCAAAGATAAAACAAGTTAACACTGAGTAGTAAATAATATTAAAAGGGAGAGAATTCCAGAGACGTGGAGCAGCTAAAGGCTCTAGAGCCCATGGTGGTTAGGCGGGCAGGGGGTGTGACAAGGAGCCTTGATGAAGAAGAGCGAAACGTGCGAGAGGGGGTGTAGAACTGTAAGAGCTCTGATAAATAAGGGGGAGTGATGAGTTATGAAGTGCTTTAAATGTGAGGAAGAGAATTTTAAACTCTATAATGTGTTTGATAGGGAGCCAGTTGAAGGGTGGGGGTGAGGTGGGGGTGATCTGATGCATTAAAGGTATTTGGGTTATGATACGGGGAGCAGAGTTCTGGATAGGTTTGAGTTTATGTAGGATTTTTTGTGGTAGACCAGTTAGAAGTGAATTACAATAATCAATACGAGCAGAGCATGTAAGAGAGTGGCAGCAGTGTGTGAGGTGAGGAATGTTACGGAGCTGTAGGTAGAATGACCTGCAGATATTGTTTACATGGGACTCGAAGGACAAAGTGCTATCAAAGACTTAGATGGATTTTGACCCTATGAGGAGGATCTCTGTCTTACTGCTGTTAAATTTGAGAAAACTGCAGGTTAAACCAAGTGTTTATTGCATTTAAGCAGTAGGTGAGAGAGGAGGGTGGAAGAGCAGCCAGGCTTTGTGGAGATATAAAGTTGTGCATCATCTGCATAAGTGGAAATACTGACGCCGACTGCACATTCTGAGTTTGTGTTCCAAGCCACAGATGTTTCTGCGGAAAGCAGAAAGGTCTGCCCAAAGCACAGCAGGGCTGCAGCCTTACCTGCAGCTACAAAGAGAATCCCTCCACCTAGAATGATGTTTCTTTTGCTCTTGTAGAAGCTGCTGGAAGCGACACAAACTCCCCCCAGCAGGAGCAGGATGGCGCTGAGGATGGGGAAGATGCTGGAAGCTCGCACCACACCTGCAGATAACACCACAAGCCAGGACAGATCAGCCTTCTGCCTGCACTGTTCCTCAGCTGTTTGTGGATCTTGAATTTATTGTGTCTAATTTCTGATAGTCTGTACTTTTCTAATGTGGCACAACTGAGTTCTTTCAACACCACTTGAAGGTGCAAAGTTATCAGCTTGTGGGACTTCTGGGAGAGAAGTGTTACAGAGACTTGCTACAGCTGACACTACAACTTGGCTCTGGTACAGCAGCTATCTATTTATACAAGTTTCCTACATGGTACTTGGTACATCATGTCTTTTGGAGGAACTTTGGTAAAACCCAGGAAGTTATTCAAGTGACAGAGTCACATCACCTGAATATATTTTTGCTAAGAGACAACAAACCACTGTTGCTGCATTTCAAGCTGTGAAGACTTTTTAGGAAAATGAGTCTTATTAAAATGCTCTACTGGTGCATTTTGGGAAATAAAGGGTCCAGTGTTTTATACATTATAGGGATATCTTTGCCTCACTTGCATTGATTTGTACCACTTTGTTAAAACACTGATCTCTCCCCCAGACTTCATCAAAGTTTCATAGTAAATTTCTGGATTATTTTCTAACCAGTGTTTGATGCAGCAGTAATGCAGCCAGGACCACCATCACCTTTCCAACACAAACGAAATTCAGACTTTAAATGAAACATGTATCTTGTTGTGGGGATTCAGACGGTTGTTTTTAAGTTTCTGGAGCAGGACAGTGCGGGGTCATGTACAGGTCAACATAAAACAGCAGCCTACTCTAACATCCCAGCTCCAGTGTAGCAGGGACTCCACCGACTACAGCACGGAGTAGTCTACAGCAGGTACGGAAATCAGTTTATCAGTAACATTTTAAATCAAAGAGAACTTTTCTGCTGACGCTCGATAAGCAGGTCACTGCACCAGCAGCTCAGGACCTTTATTATGGCTGCAGAGAGACCACATTACATCATCTACAGTATTTCTCTCTGCAGACACCTCAAACCTGTTCGCAGTTACAACAACAGACACATCACAGCAGATTCTCAGCTGCAAAGCTCCATTGCAGCCACGAGAGCTTTTAGTTTTGAAGGCGGCTTTGTTAGATGATGCTGGGATAAGCATTCATACATAGAAGCTTCTGTCAAAAATGTCAAACAGCTGCTGCAAATTCTCTGAAACTGTGGTGGGTGGTGTTCGCCTCTTCAGCACTGCTTACTGATTATCTGATCAGTAGTCGCTGATAAGAAGGAACGCAGAGCTGAGGGTAAAATATGGCTTTGTATTGATTTGTTTGACCTTTCACCTCAGTTAACCACCTCCAAACTCTGTGGTTCCTTAACTGAATATTAAACAGTAGTTTCCTCTGAGAAAGCTGAATCTCTGCCAGCAGCAAAACTGACACGGTTAGTCAACAGACGAGACATTTAATAACACACGACTGTAGATATCTTTACATTTTGGACGTTAACATCTGTGACAGAGCCGAACTGCAAAAGACTTTGGAGTTTGGTGGAAAGATGATGATTAGGGTTTTGCCAAATAAGACATTTTTGAATAATTTATTGTCTTAGACTTGAAAATGTTCTATCATAAAAACAAACTGTGCAGCTGCTGCAAAGATACAAGCTTTCTGGTTCAGCCAACGTTGCAGAGAAGAGCAGACAGGAATTTAAGATAGCATCACAGCCTCCTTCACAGAAATAGATTCCTTTATATAATATATGGATGGAACATATACTTTCTAAACCAAAAGGGTCAGGGCTGTACGAACAGACTCTGTTACCACAATGGAGGCAGGATGCGAAACCTGAATCCTGAGCTGAAAATAATCCATTAGTGAAGGCTGTTCTTTCAATCCAACTGCGAAAAAAAAAAAAAAAAAGCTTTCTGTACACCCCCAGCTCCCAGCCCCATGCACCTGCACATTTAAACACACACACACAAACACACACACACCTCTAGGAACGCTTTGCTTGACTCTGACATCCGCGCATTGATGTCCGCCCACCATCCCCTTCTGTCCTTTCTGTATCCGTGTGCGATGGAGACGGTGCTGTGTGTCTTTTGTTAAGATGTGTACATGCACACTGTGTGTTAGCGCTCACGTAAGGTTTGCGTGTGTGTACCAGCACACACTCGTCTAGTGTTTCTGTACATGTCTGTGTGCATCAGAGTGTGTGTGTGTGTGTGTGTGTGTGTGTGTGTGTGTGTGTGTCACTCACGCAGCAAATACTCTGCAGCATCTTGGTCGTAGTCTGCATCATCTGGGAAATGATTGATCTGGGAACATACACCTCGCTTCAAGCCTGAGGCAGCACAGAGAGGAAGAGGAGGGCCGAGTGAGGAAGAGGGCAGAAAAAAGGAGACAACATAAAAAAAAAACATAAAATAAAGACAGAACAAGCAGAAACGGTGGAGAGAAGAGGGGATACGAGAAAAAAAAAAGCAGAGAGAGGAAGAGAAGTAATGAAGAAAAATGGTGCAACATATGACTGAGGGATCACAGGGACAGAGAAAAGGTAACAGGCTACAACACAGTGCAGAAAAATGAGGAAACAGGAGTGAACCGATTCCATACATCCTCTTAATAAATACCCCCTGAATAACTCTGAATCAAGGACTACACAGTACATAATGGTGAGTTACTGGAGAACAGACTGGGACACACTGTACTAAACAATCACTAAGGAAGGAACAGTCCAAACTCCACATATGTGTGACGACCACTTTCTTTGTAACTTGTCCCTGATTTACTCTGAATCAGCTGCACGAACACCTGAACTATTTGGTACCTGATCAAAGTCGAAGTGTTTTCATCCAGTCAGTCAATCAGTCGATGTAACTGAACTCGACATGAAAAGGTTTTGAGATAAACCTGAAAACTCCTGATGATTGGGCGACACACGGTGCAGGTGGTCAGAGCGAATGTAATGATAATGAAATAAATGACGTGAGCAGCACCAGCTTTAATATCATCTTTTCCTTCTGTAGACGGTCTGATAATCCCGTCCTCGGATCCTGGACTCCCTGTGGACTCCCTGCTCCTGGAGCCTTCTAGTTCTGTTATGTCTTCGCTAAGATAAGAAAAGGTTGAAAATGTACGTTTGACTCGTCAGCTCTAGAAGAACAGCGGCCTGTCTCTGCTCAGTGCCTCACATCAGAACACAAACCGCTTCTCTTCACGCTGTGGACAAAATGACCATGACGAGGAAAAGATAGATCCCATATCTCTGTTGCAATAAAGTGTAGTATTTAAAAGACCAAGATCATGAGCTGGGACAGAATTATTAAACTAAGAGAAAAGACACATCAGGAAACACAGGAACACGTCACATCAGAATCAACCAGAGCTCTCTCCACAGGAAGAAACTTAAACGAAAATGATACTTGTTGAATCCAGAAATCCAACAAATGTCAAGTCAGTGTGATCACACCCAGGCAGGACCGATGCTGCTGTGGGTCCTATTACACCTGTCTGACTGTCGGCTGCAGGAAAACTACTTAATTACTCAGTCGCTGAATGAGTCACTGCTCAAATCTGAGCACTGGGCCACCGCGATGGGCTTCGTGTTGAAGATTATACAGTAGTTAGTGTGTGTGTGTGTGTGTGTGTGTGTGTGAGAGAGAGAGAGAATGAGTTCAGCAGGGAAAACGTGGTAAATCTCAGATCTCTACATCCATACATTCCCCTCAGCTAAACTGTGCAGCACGTTGCTCCAAATCAGTAAACACGTTAGCTTTTCTAGTATTTCATCAGCACGTGTGCAGAGTTCCAACTACATACGTGCATTTGGACGTCTAATGTTTTCTCTCAGCAGACTGTTGTCAGAGCTGCAGGTCGCTGCCATGCTCCTACTCTATTCTCACTGTGTCGTAGCTAAATGTAGAGGAAATGTGATTTCCATTGCTAAGAATAGTTCTAACTAAGTGATATGATTAATATTATTTATTTTGTTAGCTGTTCACAGCCTGTCCAAGTGTGTGCACTTCAGGGAAATCAGACTAAGATGTTTTTCTAGAATCGATGTTTGTTTTACTAATTTGCAACTGCAAAAACAGTTGGAAACATAAACGTTGTTAATTTACATTTCAGTAAAATGTTTTCTGCCAAAATATCCGAGCTTGCAAAACATTATCTCTTCTTAATGGCTACAGCTTCAAAGTTGTGTTTTTAAGGTTCAAGAAGGACTGGAGTCGGCTCTGACCCAGGGAGAGTTCACGGTGACTGGAGAAACCAGGATCTTTAGCGGCTTATTCAGCCTAAACTGAAACCACAGATGTGAACCACACAGTCTGATGTGAAAGTCCTGTGCTCCCTGACTGCCCCTGCCCTAAGGATCAGATTAAAGAGCAGCTGAAATATTGATGTGTGTGTTTGCGAGTAAGAAAACACTGACCTCAACAACAGTTACCAGCACATTCAGCCCTCAACACACCCAAACTCTCCTCAGACACAAGCAACCGTACCTTCCAGGCAGCAGATCCTCCAGAGGCCGGAGTGCGTGAGTGCCCCCGGATCTTTCTTGTCCTTGTTGTTGGAGTCCTCCTGGGACGAGTTGGCCGTGCTGTTGCAGATGAAGGCCCGGGCGTACAGCCAGTAGTCCGTACCGATGGCCACTGTCATCAGGGCAAAGGCCGCAAACGCCCCCATGGTGGTCAGCAGCACCTGGATGCCCCGCTCACACCACACCATCGCTGGGCGGGGAAGGAAGCTAATGTCTGAAAGACAGATGCCAAAACCAACTGTGTCAATTTCTTCTGTTAGAAGTCGCCCATTTCTATTTTCTTCCATTCTTAAATAGTTTTTTTGCTTTAAGCGAAACACTTTCCTTGAGTTACCATCATCCCCAGACAGCTCTGTCCACTACATCACAAACAGGAGCTGCATGAGGTTAAAAAATGAAAAGCCAAAAAAGAACATGTGCCCATTTTTTACGTCACACCCTGCGCACAAGGTATGCATTGATCTGTCAAATATTTATGCATTAATAGAAATGCTGTCCCCCAGGGGCCACTGGAGGTGACTGGTGGGAGCTGCTGGTGGGGTCGAGTCTTTCCATTGAGTTCTGGGTGAGCACACTAATCACAAAGCAGCATATACAGCCTGGGGCAGTAAACAAACATTGGCAGCACGCAGCCGGCAGAAGAACAAAATGCCGACCCCGCCGCATCAACAAAAACAGAAAATGTTACACTGAACTGAACAGCGGAGGGTGGAAGATGGAAAAAAAGGAAACTTAAATGAGTTATTTGGATGATCAGTGGCTTTTCTCAGCAGGTGGGCACCATTTAAAATCTGATCGAACTCATCACAGACAGAGCTTTAGACTAAGAGCCGTTAATATCAACTTGCAGGCACAAAAAGAAAATGTCTCTAGAGGTCAATGATCAATAAAGGGCATGCTGAGGAGAAAACTAAAGCGTATGTGCACAAGGCACAAAAAGGCAACTGCAGGGGAGAAAGAGGGACAGAGGGTTTTGAACACGCTGAAAATAAGAGAGGTGAGAGTGGATGATCAGATGAGGAGTCGAAAGAGGAGAGAAGATTGGGAAATCAGAGCTGAGGGGTGAAGAGTGAGAAGGATGACAAGAGGAAAATTGAGATGCAACACATCTGTTGTGCTTCAGGAAACATAAATGAAACATCCAAGGACCCCAGCGGGGGGGGGGGGGGGAGATCTGCAGAGTCTCCATTTAACCATTTAGTTCCTCGGTGGGTTTCAGCCATTTGAAGAAAAACAGTCGCAGGGAAAGTGTCGGCCATGACGTCCCTTCATGCAATAACAAATGGGAGGTTAATGTAAACAATCGATTGCATGGAGAATGTCAACTCCACTGTGGCCTTTTAAATGATTTGATGAAATCAGCAGGCCTGTGGTGTGTTTCCATGGCAACACAAATCCCAAAATAACAGAGACCGCTGGTACTCTGGCCCTAAAAGTGACCTCCCTCAATTTGCATAAGGGAAATCCCCAAGTGACGGCAGGAAGTGAAGGAATCGGCGTATTAGGTGGCAAAATTAGACCAGTCAAATGGACGAATAGCTGCATTTAAATTTAATTTTAATGAAAAATAACAATATCACAAATCACATGTTTGCAGCCGGTACAGAATACCATCCAACCTGTATGTGTCACCTTTTCAAAATAAAAGCATGAGCCACATGTGATGTGGCAGCAACAGGCTTCCTCCATCCTCTGCTCACATTTCTGCTGCTGGACAAGCGTCTGATGACGTGCACAGACTCAAAAGTCAGCACGTAATAAGCAGACTGGTTTCCACACATTTTCACTTTACAGGTTTGGCCAACCGCTTCTTGTGCATTGCACAAGTACAGTTGGTGTGGCCACGGTTTCCACTCTGCAGAAAATCAAAGTCAGCTGCATGTCCAGTTTTTACTACATGTTTGCAGTGAACTGCACAGTTGTAGAAAGGCGTTCGAGGTCGCACAGACAGAATTTACTGTTGATTTAATGAAATCGTTTCTTTTATTTTTAAAAGACAAACTGTGCTGCGTCCAGTGTGAGGTGACACAACCCTACGTGTCCGAGCTGTACCTCTTCCTGATTGGCCCGTGTCGTCAAATAATCCATGGGAGCCGACCAAGCAACGGTGCATTTATACAAAATAAAACTCATTTGTCCAGAGCCACAGTGCAAAGGCAGCGTAATGGAAATTAAAGTGTCAGGCAGATCACTGCAAAAGCTGTTCAGGAAATTCATTCATTTCATTTTTTTTTTTAACAGCAATTTCCCTGAATTTTCTCAGCTCCTCTTATGTCAACAGCCCTTCAGTGATCTCTGATCGACAAAAGAGCAAACACTAAGCTCTGTTACACAAATGCCAGTGCAGATTAATGGAAACCACTTCCCTACTGAATTCAGACCTGGGTACACATCTGCACCCCAGTATATCTATGTCTGTCTGTGTGTGTGTGTGTGTGTGTGTAGGGGTGGATTCCTGCATGACTGTTTGTCTGTTTATATGTTTAAATGTGTTTATGCATATGTTATGTATGTGAACGTGTGTGTGTGTGTGTGTGTGTGCATAAAATAATCCACATGTGCACCTGGTTGTGTTTTGTGTGTGTAGGAACACATGCACATCTGCAGGTGTGTGTGTGTGTGTGTGTGTGTGTGTGTGTTACCTGGGGGCATGTTTCTGCCTTTCGCCTCCATCTCCTCTCCCCCCTGCTGCTGCTGCTGCTGCTGCTGCTGCTGTTCTTCTTCTTCTTCGTCGGTGAAGAGTGCTCCGTAGTCCCGGTCCGAGCCGCCTCCATCCACCGTTTATCCTTCGCTCTCTTGCCCCTTCCCTTCCCCTCTCTTCTTATCCCTTCTTTCTCCCTCCTCTTTTTTCTCCCTCTCTTCTCTTTACCTTGAGCGCTCCTGTCCTTTTCAGCGAGCGGGGGACTCTTCACTTGGCGTCCTATCCTCTCATTGAATTGTCATGGCAGTCATCTTCGCTACAGAGAAGGAAGAAAGAGGCAGGAGGGGGTGGGCTGGGAGGTAAAGAGCAGATGAGAGAGGACAAACAGAGACAGAGAGAGAGAGAGAGAGAGAAAGAGGCAAAGTGTGAGAGAAGATCAGAAGAGGAGATGTGGGGGGGGGTGTTCAATTACTGAACGTGACATGGGTCCTCAAACCAGGGGATGCTCGTGTACAGAAGCATCTCCCATACAAACATGTTTTATACAGGAGGACAAAATGTCCCTGAAACAAACAAACAAACAAACAGAACCTGATGCCGACAGCAAGAAAACAAGACCCCTGTCAAACAAGAGGAGCTGGTTTGCCTCCACAGAGAAAGGCAGATATGAAGCAACAGAAAAGAACAGGCAGTGCGAGAGAGCGTGCTCTATCCGATTGCCATGGCAACAGTGAAATCCACAGTCTATGGTGAAGCTGCCGAGTGTGAGTGTGAGTGTGTGTGTGTGTGTGTGTGTGTGTTGGGGGAGTAGAGGGATGGATGTGAGAGCTGAGAGGATTTTACTGAGATTTAAAAAATAAATTCCACTGGTGTGCAGAGGGACAACGCTGCATGACACACACACACACACACACACACACGCACACACGCACACACGCACACACACACACACACACACACAGGATATGTTGCATGTAGTACACGAAGAATGAACATTCACAGGAGAGATGACAGACTTGTGAGTCATTAGCACTGTGGTCACTGTGTCTCGGTGTGTTTCATCCATCCAACTTTCTTCCTGTTACTGCGACGCCTTAATCTCGAGCACTCAGCGCCGCTTCACCATGTGAAGCTGAAAGGGATCTGACGCTTTGCTAGAGGGCACTTTGGCAAAACTGCTTCTTTCCTGCATGAACTGACGTCCTACATCTCGACATGTAAAGTCTCCCCGAGGAGACAAGCACGCTGGCACAATGTCAGGGTTCGCTAGTTTTAGTTTTTCCACAAGCTGATGCCAAAAACTGTGGGACAACCCAAAACCCACGAGAGGCACCAGCAGCAGAACGGCAGGGGATCCTGAGTTATTTCACGTCAACAGCACATCTAGAGCCACTTCTGAACACAAACCGACATTTGGAGACTCCGAAGAAGAACAATAGCATCAAGTCTCTGTTCAAATGCCCAGAAACAACAGCTGTTCATGTTTCACTGGCACAGACCTTGTTAGGAGCAAAAGCTGAGATGCTTTGATCCAGCTACAAATCTTCATGGGGAAGGGGTTCTGGGAGGATGAGGCGTTTCCACTGGTCTTTTCTTAACCACAACCATGATTTGGTCCTGCTGTTGGAGGGCCAGGACACAACTATGAAACGATATAAAGCAAACCTGTGGCGGTCACAGCCCAGCATGACATGAAACAGGCCCTGAGTTTGAAACAGCGTAATGAGGCTAATTAAAGTGACATCAGAGACTCAGGGCAACAGAACCAAAAACCTGCAAGGACCGATCAAGACCTGCAGTCTACACTGAAAGATGTAACATCTGGAAACCTCTCCAGGCAAATCTGAACAGTTTCTACTAAAAAATACTTGGATGCATTTTCATAGTCAAAGAGGAGAAGACAAAACATTTTCAATCTCAAAACACTGCAAAGAGGGGGAAAAAAAAAAATCAACAATGATGAATAAAAGCTTTTGTTCCTCTCATGTTCTGCAAAAGCCCCCCTCCCTCCCCAAAGCTTGTTTGTCTTAGTCTGAGAGCTCCTGCAGATTGTTCTGCTGATGGGAACCGTTCTCAGTGAACAGAAAGTAATAAATCTAAATTACAGGCAGAGAATTAAAGCTTTTTATGGCAGCGAGCGTGCAGGGAACCCATCCAGAGAAAAGTGTACACACTGACGCTGGCTGGAACTCCTCAACACCTCCACCCCCACCAACAAGAAGACAAGATTCAGTGTTGCCTTGCAGGGTTTTTGGCTAGTAAAAACCCTTTCAACTTTCAAAAAGTCCACATGAAAGTGCCAAACTGTGAAGTCTGCTCATGCAACATTAGAACATGCCCTTTGCTTTGGACCAACAGGCACCGATTTAACATCTGTGACGTCACTGTGCTAAAGAGAACCCCAGGCTTGAGTTTTGGTCTCCTGCTCAGAGATGAGTCTGGACGGAGCCACGAGTGGGACGTGCAAGCAACACAAGACTCTGGTCAAATAAGAAAACACATTCCCTAAGACATCTCTGCAAACCTCGTCATCAAGTGTCAGTATTTTACAACTAGAAGCTACTCTTCATCTAACGGAGAGAAAGGATGGTGTAAAATGTTCCAGCTATCCCTCTTACATTTACACTAAACCCATATAAGGGCACCTACCAACTGATGCTGAAACGATGCCTCACGATTCGGGTCCTGTCTAATATTGTGTATGTGCATACAGATCTGAGCACAGTTTGAAATTAAATAATCTTATAAGAATCCAAAGAGTTTTGTCAGAACAGCGACACAATCACTTAAATGATGAATGATCTAGTGGTCATTAGCGGACCAGCAGCTGACACCAGTTCAGTACTTGGTCTGATTGCTCCTTTTTGGGACCTGAAAGCCCCGCGGGGCACCCGGGGGGGGCCTGCAATCAGTACCAACAAGCAAAACAAAAAGCAGGAAGTCCGACGCTGTTATTTTGTGCTCGACAGCCCTAAAATAAAGCCGCTGCTCAGACCGACAGGGTGGATTTAGAAGCACAACATGGAACAAACATGCTGCAAAGGCTGGCTGGGAGCAGCACAAACACGCCAAGCACAGGATGAAAGTTCAAGGACGAATCAGACGTGCCGTGCATCATGAATGCAGAACGCCACTGTGAATACAGAGCAGCGCCAGAACATGGACCGATTGGCCGGTTCCATCTTGGAGCATCGGTGATTATCGTACTGTAAATACTGCAGGAAATGTCTGTTTATAGAGAAACCACATTAACACCTTCTTTTTCTCTCTCACACTGAGCACACAGTCAAATATTTTTATAAGGAATACAGAGGGACACATTCATATAACAGGAACGTCCTGAACATTGACGGTACGTACTGCAGAACAACATCTTCCTGTGTGATGAAAGTCAGAGTCATGTTGAGAGCGAGAAGTTACACAGACTGAAAGTCAATAGGCTGGAAACAGGATCAATAACATTCAACACCCAGACACAGAAACCTACACCCAGACTCCTGGAGCCCACACTGTGCCCACCCGCCTGCACACACACACACACAAACACACACACACACACTGTGAATAATACTGACAGAGAATAAACATGTTTAACTGACTGATTATTCCTTATTAAACATGTCGTTATTCCTTATTCTGCTTCAGTGTCCTGTTCTTGTAACATCCTGCAGCCGCTTCACACTTTTTTGCTCCGACATCCTGAGATTTCTCACATTTTTACTCTCAGGTTTTTTTTTTTTTAATGAAATATCTGTCTTACCGTGAAAAACGTCTTCACGCAGCAGCTCTTCTTCTTCTTCTTCTTCTTCTTCTTCTATGTCACGTCCCGCTTTGATTGACAGCTGTTTGCGACAGAGTCGGATGTGAACGGTTTTTAAATGAGCATCAGTGTAAACGCAAAGCGGTGCACGGTCGTTCCCGGCCAATCTTACCAAGAGCACAATGCGTACAGCTAAGGGTGCTGTCATGTCCTCAATGCAGAGAGAAACGCGGCACATTCAGAGGCACCGAACAGTTACAAGCTCACATTTGCAGGAGCAACTTTAGCAGCCGGTACCGGTGCAGGTGGCGGGGAGGTGATTGGTGAGGGAGAGGGAGGGATCGGGACTGGGTGGGACAGTATGTTCGTGGGAGTTCCCTCTGCAGCGTTTTCTGTGGGGTTCTCTGCACCTGCAGACTGAGGGAACAGGTGCACAGATGTCACCAAACCCTGTACTAGATAGACAAAAAGTCAAGGGAGGCAACAAAACCACATCTAAATGTGTCTCTGGTCTAAATGTGGAAAAGCAGGTCAGCACCACAGCAGGGCTGCTGATAGAAACAGCTCAGTCTGGGCCCCAAAACAAATGGCTCTAGAGAGACCAGTTACGTTTCAGGGCCCTAAACTGCTCCTGGTCCCAAATCCCTCATATCAAAACCACCACACGCCGATGATGTTGGGGTTCAGGGTGAGATCTTACCGCTGGGTAAGAAGTTAGTGCTGATGCTATTCAATTAAATCTCTCTCTAAAACTTCCCTGTGCAGCTCAATCAATTAACTTTAATAACATTTTCTCTCTGACCTAAAACCTTTTAGCAAGTTAAAGTTCTGATATGAGGCAGCGCCCTCGATAAAAAGCTTCTTTTTTTTTTATGAACCGGAGGTGATAAAGACAAGGGGCTTCATTAAATCTTTTATGTTCTCTTCATAATCAAGACATAAATTAGGCAAAGTGGAGTGGAGCCAAAGAATAGGTCAAATTGTGAGTCTGCAGGGGGCTGATAGTCTCTGAGTGAGAGCTGGTGCTTCAATTCTTCATTTGGATTTTTTCTACAAATCCCTGTCAGAAACAAACACACCTCTCGTTCATTAACTCAGCCGATTAGTAATTAATAATGAGAACTCGCTGAGTGCTGCCTAATCAGTGAAAGCGATACTATACTCATCACAGGCAGCTTAACATGTTTCAATATTTTCCAAGCGGTGTCAGACCCCTGCTGTCCAGAGGAGGAAGCAGATCTGTGCAGATGAAAGGAGACAGAAGAAGAGACAGACATTTGACCAGTTTAATAAGGAACAGAAAGCGAGGCACGGTCGATAGGAATCAGACGGTTCCCAGGGAAGGGGTGCGAAGAGACCTCTATATTTATGAGCATATGTGTGTGTTGAGACCAGGCCAGAAAGACAAACATTTAGAAATGAAGTGCAGAAGGTCCTCTGTAGCAAAAGGCAGTCGGCCAGAACCTCTGCTGACATTCACAGTCCAGTCACAGCAGCAGCAGATTCACGACGTGGCAGCTACTAAAACGCTCTGTGAGCTGAACATCTACTAACAGTGCAGCGTGCTCACCTACGCAGAAAAGGTTTTACTGAAAATCCTCAACTCTTCGATGGACTGACATGATTTTTTCTGATGTTCAACTCAGATTTCTCCACCACCACTGTGCTCCCAGAGCTCCCAGCATGGCTGGAGACTGTGTGACCTGTTTGCATGTGAAGACCCACAAATATAATGTTGCTGGGGGGGGGGGGGGGGGGGGGCAGACAAACCACTGGTTCCAATAAAGTTTGTGATGTGCAGAAATGTGAACCTGAGCAAAGTGTGTTTATCCAATGAAATGAGATGAGACCTACCTCAGTTTGTGACCAGAGAACTGTCAGACTGAGCCAACACCTGCGAGAGACATGGCACAGTTTGAATGATGAGGACGATGATGAGGATGATTTTATATCTAAATGTAACCATGGTAACCCATGGGGTGATGGACCTTGGTGTAGGAACAGCCCTGAGGTGCTGGTGCCGCCATCACCATGTTCATCTTCTTCTTCTTTTGTGGAACCTGTTGAATTAATTGGTGCATTACTGCCACCAACTGGTGAGTCTGGATAAAGATGCTAGACCTGCAATCACATATTTGAAAAGACAGGAACATTGATATTTTTTCAAAATATCTGTTAATGTTTATTTTTATCTTTCTGAGGTTTTGACTTAGGTTCCTTATTTATATTTCAGAGTTCTATAACAGAATATAATATATATATTGTATAATATATTAGCTGGTGCTTATGCACATTTGACTTCTATCAACTAATCACCTTTATGAACTACCGCTGCCGCCTCTTCTTTGTGCTAAACTTAGATTTTTCTGCTGTGGCTAAGTTGCCTTAGTGTTTGAGCTGCTCTAAAATAAAAAACTAATAATAACTTGTATAAACGGGGGCAGAGCAGCTGGTCATCTGTCTGCACAGGACGAGTGGAGCTTCCTCCTCTGGTCAGAAGAGTCTGTTCCTGCAGCTGAAATGAAAAGTGCAGCTGTGAGCTCGGTGGTGCAGGCAGAAAACATGACATCATCCTCACTTCGAGCAGCATGAAGTTTGAGAGGAACCTGCAAACTTTATAATTAGTGTTAGACCAGTTATCTGCAATCACCAAGGGATAATAAGCTTGTCTAAACTAAAATTGGACCAGAGATTTTTAGCAACAGCTCAGTCTGCTCTGAAAATACCCACGGCACACCCACACAGGTGTGCTCCGTGCTGACGAGACTGTTTCTCAGGAACATTTAGGTGTGAAAAAAAAACATGCCTGATTGACATCGCACTAAATTGCTCTGTAAGATTTGCTGCACCTCTTGTGCCGGACGAGACAGGTGAGTCTTATCAAAGCTCCGCCCAGGTTCAGAGAGAGAAGTCTAATCAGCTTGAATGAAAACACCCGCGACACCTTTTGACCTCGTACTCTACTGTAATTCACATTTCCTCACCAATGCATTGGACCTATAACGCTGAATGTATTCAGCACCTTTTAAACCTTTACAAAGTTTAAGCTGCTGGTAGTTTATTAATAAAGTTTTAATGTTGTCGAGTTTGACAGACGCTGCGCTCCACCAGAAAAAAAAAAAACTAATGACACGTTAAGGAAACCTGCCGACAGTAATTTCCCTTAATCCAAAAGTTTCTCTGCAACTAATAACCAGAGTAACAATGATCAGATAACAGGCCTCCTACTTTCATAACATAACATGTTCATCACCTGCAAGAATAATCACCATGGTCTTATACACGTTTTATAATACAAACTGCAGTGATCCAATATCCATGTTTTTCAAATCTGAGTTATTTAGTATTTTAGCCCTGCTATATTTAAAACATATTCAATATCAATTTACAAGACAATTAAATCGATATAGTAGAAATGATTTAAACTAAATGTTACATTTCTGCCTGTTGCTTCATGTCGGTGCCAAAGGAGGAATTAGTGGGTTAAAATAAAACAAAATTTGTAAAGCAGGCAGTGTAAATATGAATATATATATTAATTCAAATAAAAACTACCATCTCAACTAATTTAACTGATCAAAACGCAACAGTTAATGTTCATTTCCAATTATGCACCAGTTTGGCTTTTAATTCCCATGAGTGTGTTAAATGAACAGAAATAAACGAATTAGAGGCTGGAACCAGGCAAGCTTTATTTCAACTGAAAACACTGCTGACAGATAAAAACCTCAGTCCTGTAAACGGCACAACACAAGCTGCTTTTAAACTCACATGGATCGCACAGCCGGTGTTTGACAGGAACTGAGAGTCTGTCCACTCGAAACAAAGATGTAAACGTCAAAACTTTCCCGTCTCATGTAAACACGTCTTGGAAAAAACTGCGTATTGCGCCGTACAGTGAATATTTACATCCTAATCACAGTTTGAAGAAATGTCTGCAGTGAATAAAGGAAGTGAACATTTTAAAAAGTGGTTTTGTCTTTACTGTGATGTCCCCAAAACACTGTTGGTTCTGACTGAACAGTATCAGAAAAAACCCAGAGGTCAGCTACATAACTATCTGTGTGTGTGTGTGTGTGTGTGTGCGCGCTCACTACACAGCACGAACGCTCAGCTTTGGCAATTTTAAATAAACATCTAAAAATATTAGCAAAAGCTCTGACACTCAGCTGCTAAATGTCCTGTTTCATTTGTACATAGCAAATATTCATAGAAGATGCTAACACTGCAGCTAACTGCTTGCTACACAGTCTGTCCTCAGCAGCACCACAGGCTGTAAGCAGTGTCTAAAAATGGCTACAAACAATGACCTCTGCTGGGCACAATCGCTCATATGCTACAAAAACAAACAACCTCACATGAGAACCTCAGTGGGAATCAAACTGAAAACCCCTGTTTAGGAAACAACGGTACCCGTCCCTCTGCTCTGGTGCTTCAAGGTTTCAGGGTTGGCACGTAGATCCAGTTCAGAGAATCTTAACGCCACAATGCACAGTGATGTTTTGTTGCTTCGCTCCGATAAAGCCATTTAACACAAAACCTGATCCACGTCTCAGTTTGCTGCAGATCCAGCCTGACCCCGTTCGACACTGGTGGGATGAACTGAACCTCTGCACCTCTGCAGTCAGGCTCCAAAACCGTTTAGAGCCTGAATCAGAAAAGTGCACGTTGTTGGAGCAGCACATTAATGCCACCTATGGGTGTAATGTTCCGGGGATAACACACTGTGTCACATACTAATGAAGGAACAATCTGACGGTACCAGAATGGGTCCGTGATGCAACCTACAAAATGTCACTACAGGGTGTGAGAGTCTCCTCAGCTCACACAGGGATCCAGGAGGAAAAAGACTAAGACCCAGACAGAAGTGTGCAAGACTGCAGCTGTACTGTCCTGCCCCAGTGAGTAAAAGCTAAACTAATTATAATACTGAATATAAATATTAGACCAAAACAGGAGACGAGACTGGAATGCAGGCTCATCTGTCACAGGCTCGCAGTTTGCTTCCCATGTCAGCTCATGTTCATTTCACATCTGTCACAGCAAACGCTCAAATAACATAATAACGATGTTAAAATGCTTATTTGTAATTAAATCTTTCCAATACCAGGAAGAGAAGAAGTTTTTTTTAAGAACATCTACTGCTGGGACAATAGAAATGATCATGTTGTTATTTTGTACCCAGGTACATTAATGCTGTAGAGATTTAATGAAACAGATTCAAAGGGAACACAATCTGAACCTGGCTTCAGGTTTCCCATCTGCAATGATTATTATGTACACACTAAGAAAAATCTCTTTCTTAGTTTAAACGTTACCAGAAGTCCAAGGCATCCATTTGGATTGATCCAGGAAAACACAGTCCCCTTTCAGTCCGGCTACAGAAACCTTCCAGTTGGTCTGTGCTCGACGCTGTAAACGGTCTCTCAGTTACGTCCTCGTTTCATTTCTCAAACTGTTCATCAAACATTCATCCGCAAATCTTCTCCCCTGAAATACAAACACTTGAGAAAATTCAGTCTCTAAAACACACAAACCTCATTGGTGTATTTACAACCCATGACAGACATGTTTCAGCAAGAAGTGAGAGAGGGCAGAAAGCCTCTGCACATACAGTCCAGCTGTGGGGGGTGTATGTAATAAGTCATTTACACGGTCAATACTGATCGTTAATAATAATATTGATGTGTTTTGTATGGATGGACTGGGAAGAAGTGGTTAAGTAACTTGAGCAGTAAAACAGAAACACATTCTGAAAGAAGTTTTGTTGTTCTGGGACTTTTGGTTGTGATTCAGATCAGTCTGAGGAGATAAAGGATTTCTGGGCCTTTTTTGGAAACTAAAACACTTTGATGCCAGTTTAAGTTGCAAATGAAGAATAAAAGTCATTTTGGTCTGACACAAATTTGAGACCAAGTTAGAGCAATCTGCTCTGACTCATGATGGTGATCATTTCAGTTTTGTCTCTGCAGTTCAATCATTTCATACACGATTATTTCAGCGTAATCGAATGAATTCATCACTCAGCCTCATTTTAAAAGGTCTGAGCAGAATCAAATATAGATCTGTACTCTCTCATGAACAAAGGCCCTGATAACTGCAGTCCACTTTTGATTTATTGTTCAGTGTTTTTGGACCTTCAATTTTTAAAATCTAGTCAGGATAAGCAGCCTTCACAACCACATCCAGGGATTTTCCACGACTACAGATGAATATTTAAAAGTCTTCTCAAAGAGGCAGGTATGTTTAGTCCTTGTTTAGACTGAGATATATTGTTTTGGTTTTTGTGAAATGACAGCAGTTTTCTGTTTCCTGTGCTGCTTCACAATGTGGCTCCTGGCCCGGATGATGAATGTACCCGTCAGAAACCTCACAAACGTCTTGTTGCTACTAATCATCCCTCACTGCTCCTTTCCCATGTTCCCTCCCAGCGTGTTAGAAGTTTTGTCAAGTGTCTGTCTTCTCCTCGGGCTCGACATCAGCGGTGATTCATCCCTCCGCCCACCTGCCTCCCCCCCCCCCCCTCGCCTCTTTCCTCTCCTCCTTTTTTTGATCTCCTTAACCTCTCTCCTTCAATCCACTCTGCTGCATCCCTCCTCCCACACACTTCCAGCGTACCAGAGTTATGTTGGTGTGTGTGTTGTCGTGTGGTGTGTGTATGAGCTGTAACGGTGCTAATCCAATAACCCCCCCCCCCAACCAGCTGTGTTTCCCCTCCCGCTCCCTACCCATGTAGCCTAGCATGGCGAGGCGCTCATTCGCATGTGTGTGTGGTAGCGGGGAGGAGGCACGGCAGAGGGTGGCGCCCCCATGGGCAGGGACTGTGGTGGGGGCCCGCTTGGGTGAGGATGGGGCTGAGGGTGGCCATGGGCATGGGAGGCCCTGGGTAGGGTGGAGGTGGCGGCTGGGTGAAGGGGGTGTGGATAGGATGAGGAGGTGGAGGACGAGGAGGCCGGCTGGAGCTGGTAGCTGGCTGCCGATGAAGGCCCAGAGGAGGAGGGTGTCGGCTGGGAGCTGCTGCCCCCTTTGGGAGGTGGCTGTGGAGGTAGAGTCTGGTTGAGCTGGATGGAGATGTCGGAGGAGACGTCAGAGGCGCTGCGGCCCCGCTGCGGTGGGGGCCAGGAGTCTGGATGGAGGAACTGGCCGCTGTAGTCGCTGCAGTCAGACATGCGGGGGCGGTAGAGGGCGGGATGAGGCCTGTACAGCTCCTCCTCAGCGTAACGCTTCATAAAGAGGTAGACGGACATCACTCCTGCACCCTGGGACAAAGACAGACGCAGGCAGATCAGCACTGGGTACTGCAGAGTCACAAAGACCTTTACTGGTTTATCCAGATTATCAGGAGTTAATTTGGTCAGACCAGGTTTTATTGGTTTTAACGGACCTGCCCAGGATCCAGTGCGGTAAAAGCTTTTAGCAGACGTTAAACCACTGGAGGGGTGAAGCTGCTCTTTAACAAATCATTTCTGAACTTTCCTTAACTGTGTCTTACAAAAAGCCTTAGCACATACAGCCCATGATTTTTTAAGTTGGCTCCATGTTTGTGGATCCTGGATCCAAAATAGTTTAAATAATTTAAGAAGGATGCATTTCTGGAGCACCGGGGGAGGTCTGTGCTCCCTTTAGTGCTTTCTAGGTTTCATTACTGAACTACATCATTATGTTTTTGGCTGCTTTCCTCTGCTATTTTATTACTCACTCCTCAAGGTCATTTATATTTTACTGACTTGTTTACTTTTCTGTTGTTTTATCTATAATTTTTAAAGACAGCCTAGAGAAGCAGCAGGGCTGGATGCTGAAGACAAATTGTCGACCGGGAACCATGAAGACGTCCTCTAGAAATGTGAAAAAACAACCTCTTGTTCTACGTTCTAATAGACATTTGTACAAACAAGGTGGATTTGAGAGCTAAATAAATACATCAAACAGTTTACAGACTGTTTGCTGGAAAACAGAAAAGGAGAGTGCTGCCTGTTTCCTTCTGGGAAGAGTCAACAACACGGAATCAAAATGAGCTCCAGTTTCTAGCAAATTCCCTGATGTAAAAAAAAACTTATGAAACACCAGAATCAGCACCGTCCTCCCTAAACTGCTACATGCTGCCATCAGGAGGGAAAAGAGGCAATAAATCCAGAATAATTTTTGCAGAGAGCCGACAAAAAGGCCTTGGCGCTCCTCAGTGGAATGAACCATTATCAGAAATGTATTCATGTTTTCACCCGAGCATCCGCTGAGCATTCGCTGCTCATTCACTATTCATACACAACATCATCGCTACACCCACCATGAAACTTGAGAATGCTGATGAACGTGTGTGTAGGAGTGTGTGTGTGTGTGAGGAATCGTGTTTTATACTGTGTGTTTGTGAGAAACCATGTCCCATTAGAGCAGCCTAGAGACGCAGGAAAGGAAAGAAGAAACAGAGAGAAGGAGATGGGATGAGAAAGGACAGGAAGGAAACAAGTGAGAGAGGAGGAGGAAACAGTGGCCACTAAAGAAGAAAATAGTGAACGGAGAATGAGGGGAAATATAAGAAAAGACGAAGAAGGTGAGGGAATGAATAAAAATGGAAATAAGAAAAGTGGAGAAAAAGGAGAGACAAGAGGTGGAGAAAAGGAAATGTGAGAGAACAGAAAAGAAAAGGAAAAATGTCAAAAGGGGTAAATGAGGAATGAAGATGAGGAAAAATAAGAAAAGTGTAGAGGAAACGAGGCACAAAAAGGAAAGATGAGCGAAGGGAAAGGAAAACATGGAAACAGAAAGAAAGAGTAAGAGAAAAAATAAAGATGACAAGAAGGACATTTAGGTGCTGAAGAGGAGAAGAAGGGAAGCAGCAAAGGCAAGAGAGGGAACAAGAGGAAAATGAGAGTAGACACGAGGATAAAATGAAAGCAGGACATATAGCAAGAGGAGAGAGGAGATAAGAGGAAGAGAGCAGAGGAGTAAAATTAGAAAATGAAAGGCAACAGAAGAGGAGGAGAGAAGGAGCAGATTTGAGGAGAGGAGGGAAAGAAGAACAAACCAGAAACGAAGAGAAGGAAAAAAGATAAGATGAAAGGAGGCAAGAGGAGAGAAGAGGAGATAAGAGGAGAAGAAAAGAGACGGGGAGGGACGACAGCGGATTAAAGAACTGAAGATAAAAGAAGAGGAGACAAGATAAAAGTAGAGGAGGCAGCGAGAGAGAGAGAGGAGGAAAGAGATGAAAAGAACCAACGACAGTGAAGGAGGAGAAGAGCCTCCTTCCACCCTAGAGAGGAATATTCTGATGCATATGAAGCTGTGCTGCGACAAAGCTGCTGCCCTCAAGTATTCAAGCTATTAACATTTATGAATATTGATGTCGGCAGGATGACGGGCTCCTACACACACTTTTTAAATGTGTGTTTAGCTGAGTGTGTCTGCATTTCAACAAGCTACAAGCACTGTATGTGTGTGTGTGCACGTTAAGCCTTTGGTTATGTAGCATCAGTAAATGTTATGTATCGATACAGTGTGTGTGTGGGTGTGTGTGTGTGTGTTGTGTCTCACCTCTTTGAGCAGGAAGGAGGAGGCGGCGAAGGCGAAGGACCAGCCATAGTGGTAGTGGAAGAACTGCTCTGGCTCTCTGGGCCGGTTCATCACCTCATCGTTAATACTGGAGATATACAAGACCAGGCCCACCACCAGACTGAGACCTACACACAAACACACACAAACACACACACGTAGTAATCACGTGGTTATTACTATGAACAGAGGGTTTTATAGTGACGACATGGTGGAGCAGAGGATAGCACTGTCGCCTCACAGCAGGAAGGTTTGTTTGAATCCTGTTCAAGCCCTGGTCTCTCTGTGGGGAGTCTGCATGTTGTCCCCATGTCTACATGGGTTTTCTCCTCCCAAACACATGCAGGTTGTTTGGTGGCTCTAAATTGCTGGTGAATGTGAGTGTCAGCCCTGTGATAAGACTGCTGATCTGTCCAGGGTGGACCCACCTCTCACCCAATGCATGCTGGGATTGGCTCCAGCCATCACAAACGTTCATCAAACCTATAAACTCCAGCTAAATACAACCCTATGAGGAGCAGGGCTAATGTTGCATTACCCTTGTTATCCTTTAATAATGCTCCCAGCAGAATGGGCTTTTATTGTCTTTGTATTTGGGTGTGTGTGTGTGTGTGTGTGTGTGTGTGTGTGTGTGAGTGTGTGTGTGTAGCTGCAACAGCTAATGATAACGTGTCCTGGATGTCCTGTAAATAGACTGAGAAAACCCCAACAACAGGCTGTGCTGCTTAAAGAGATAAACACACACACAATCATGTAAAGGACATCAGTGCACACACACACACACACACACTTAAATACACACTAAAACAAAGCTGCACTAAGAGTGTGTCAGTGCTTCCTCCTCTGTCGACAGTCTAACCGCTGCAGCTGACCTCCAAAATCCTCCAGCAGTAAAACCCTGACAGCAAAGATACTATTCTCTTTAAAAAAATACCTCCCAGCTCATTTCATCTCATAAAACACCACCGATACATTAAACATCCAACACATTCACATTCAGAGGCTCCGTGGCTCTGCAGCACTCAGGTTCCTCCTTAAACATCCAACTACATGTCTGGGCTGACGTACAATATACAACCAAAACATGTCAGCAACTGTCACATTAGTCAGCCACAATAAACAAAACACAAACAGCTTTTTCCTCTTTTAATAACACTGCAGCCATATTTGATTGGACACATTTCTCCTTTTCTCTGTAGATACAAATGCTCCAGAGGTTGTTGTTGAGGTTTGCTGTGTAATCAGTAGCTAGTGACGCATTTATCCTGTTGACATCCAGGCTTTTGTGGCCATTTTTCTAAAGCTATGCCCAGATTCTTATCTCCATCCTTCACTGCTCTCACTGGTCGACTGTTTCTACAACTGGCACACACAGTGGACACAACAGCAGACCTATTTCTGAACAAACTGGGGATGTGAGCAGTGATTCAGAGGTCTGAAACCAGGCCAGTGATGCTGGAGGAAAAACAGTAATCGTGGGTAAAATCCTGCTCGTATACACACTCCGTTTGTGATGGGACATCTGGAACACCTTGATAGGGAAGTGTGTTTTCAAAGAAACAGACATATTTCTATAAAACGTTTGATAACTCATAATTAAATCATGATCAGCTTTAAAATAGGCCATCTGAAGAAGGCCATCTGGTCCCATAAATACACAAACAGGACTGCTGTCAGCTGGATTTAACAGATGAACAGTTTGTGATAACTTGACATGTTACGGTGCACACACACACACAGAAACTTCATCCTCTGTCTGCAGGTGTACATGAACTTCACATCAGGATATAAACAAAATCACTGCAGCTCTGACAAACGGATTAGACTGGAAATATGTATTTGGATATGACGTGTGGCAGCTGCGGGACCAATCAAAGCAGGTGACACGCAATTGAAGTGATGGAACAGTGTCCTCTGAGATAAGAACCCAGACAGAACATAGCTAGAACACTGAGACACCAATAGGATGCACATACAGCAGTAAACTGTGATTTTTTTAATTGGACAAATTTCTATTTTATTGATGCCACCTACAAAACGTCAAAATACACAAAATAAAAATGTAAGGAAAAAGACGTGTTATGTGTGGCTGACAGGTGGTCTCCGGAAAGCCCAGATCACAAATTAAAAAATACTAAAGTCACGTGAATATAAAGTTTTTCTTCACTTTCATTACTGAAAGTTGCTTTAAATTATATTACACATGACAGTGCAGGACTCCGAAGTGAAAGAGTGGGACACCCAAAGACTGGTGGGGAAAAAGTGAAAGTAAAATATATTGGAGAGGGAATAAGCCAAGAAGCTGCAATTCCCCATTTGGCCACCAGAGGACAGTGTTGTGGCTGAACATTCATTTAGGTCCTCCCAGACTTAATGTGTGGACTCCACACATTCACAGGGAGAGTGGAAAAACAGCAGAGGGGAAGAAAAACGGGCAGAACGAGGAGAGAACTGACTGGGAGAAATGGGAGGAAAGAGCTGGTCCACAGCCTCCGTGTTGTGGCCTCAGGGTGCTGTGCTGTGACTCATGGGCAGTTTCCAGGACAAACACACACACACACACACACACACACACACACACACACACACACAGACATCACACATCATTATTTCAAAACAGCACTGACTTCTATTTGTTCTCGGAGTCCCTGCTGTGTTGAAATAATTAGTTTCTGCTTTGAAAAACAGAAAAACAGAAAACAAATACAGCTCAAGTGTTGTCATTCTGCTACTTCAAAGGTAAAGTGGCACCCATGAATTTCTGGGCTCAGGTCTTTATGCTTGAACAGAAATCTGTGACTATTTCTGACAGGGAACGGGTTTTATTCTTCTCAGAAGGAGCCAAACAATAACTAGTTGTTGAAATGACCTCTTCTAGTGATCGATGCATGACAGAAAAAAATATAAGAATAACGCTCTGTTATAAGCTGCCGGTTTCAAAGATGTGCTCTGTCATTTAAGAGTTTCTTCATCTTCAATAAGCTTCATGTTTTCCCCCAAAATGAAACATCAAATGAAAATTATGCTCCTATATCAAATGGGTTTTCATTAATGCAAAATCCTGGATCACAATATGTGAATGAACAAAGTTATTTTTACTGAGTATCTAACAGAAATGTGAAAATCTATAAACAAAAACAAAAAATGCAATAATGCATACACAAAAAATATTATATGGTGAGTAAAACTGCAGATAGAATGATAGAATATGTTGTAAGTTGATTTAGCTGTTTATCTGCACATAAACTGATCTGGTGCATGTGCACATCCTGACATGTACCTGTGTGTGTGTGTGTGTGTGTGTATATATATATATATATATATATATATATATATATTTTGTCGGTGACATTCCTATGGCACCATGGCTGTCATGTCCGTCCAAGTGTCCAGTCAGCAGTCACCATGCTAAGCTAGCATCTGTGAGGTAGAGCTCCGTCAGGCAACAAACCCAAAAAACAGGAGGTGATGTCATCTCGTTAGAGAGAGAGAGAGAGAGAGAGAGAGAGAGAGAGAGAGAGAGAGAGAGAGAGAGAGAGAGAGAGAGAGAGAGAGAGAGAGAGAGAGAGAGAGAGAGAGAGAGAGAGTGTGTGAGTGACCCTGTACTCGAGGTGACCGACTGGAAATGTCACCCTGCTGTCCTGCAGCGATATGAGGAGGTGATGTCAGCCTGTTGGCCGCAGTGAGTCCCGAATGGTAGAATGAGACATCAGTCAGTGAAAGGGCTTGACAGCTTTAGTCCACCAGCACGACAGAGATCACCGTTTCAATGTTCGTCTTCATTTGAAACAGGGTCTGTTCAGTTTACACGACTTTTAGTGACTTGTTGTTTAATTCATGCTGCAAAGTATTTTACTTCCGAACACTGCAGACTTGAAAGGTGAACGTGAAAAGCACCTGCAGTCAACTTGGGTTCGTGTCAGTGGAGACCAGATTTGCAGGAGTAGCAGCATCAAAACATATTAAAAACCCTCCTAGTGCTGCTGCAGCTTATCTACTTATAAACGGTTGCTGTTTTTCCTTTCTAGCAAAAATATTCACGAGTCCATTTTTTTCAAATATTTTAAACCCTTCACTCGACGTCAGCCTTGTTTCCCCTTTGTCTGCCCTGTTGTTGTGTTTTTTTAGTCACTAGAAACCACTGGCATGATTATATTGTGCCACCGGTGGACCTAAAAACAAGGCTGCACCGTGGGTTGGGGTCCAGTCCACTTACTGCAGTGAGATAATGGCACAGTTTGGGTTCACATCAAAAAGGTGTCACCCAGAAGAAATCCAGCCTCCCTTTCTCTGATTGAAATGCTTGGTTTAAGTCAGAAATATTTACTGAGAGCCTGCAGCCTACATCAAATCGCTACAGCCCTGCAGCTTCCTCTGCAGAGAGCAATTATTCAGATTAAAATCCCATTCACCGTTCAGCCGGCAGCAAGAACAAGGTACGGTCTGACACAGTGTCAGCTGGGAACAGGAAAGAAGAGCTGCAGAGCTGTCTTTTTATCATTAACCGTGAAGAATGTTGACTTTTTACCAGCTTGCTTCTCTTCTCCTCCTCTCCTGCTGCTTTTTAATATCTTATTTAAGCCGACAGGAGAGGAAGGAGGGTGATACTTTCTCACCCTTACTACCTATGTTTATCGCACTGATGAGCTGGCGGTCTGTGGCTTTCTCAGCCCCCCTTACAGTAAGGCCTGTCTGGGTAGCACACAGTGACCATTACTCAGGCACGATTCGATCCAGCAGGTTTCCCCTTCTCATGCATCACAAACTCCATGTCCTAGAAAACACATTTATGGACTAATCTGATTTACCAAATAAACCTCTGGAGAAAACTAACTGCTGCCTGACAACCTGGTTCCAAAACAAGGCAGGGGGACGAGTTACACTGCAAAGATGTGATGAAGAAGATGTCAGCTCGGACGAACTAAACACAGACCAGGGTTTGTGTGCTGCATCTCACGGTGTTTACTTCATATATACTTTAGCTGTATATATTCTGCTAATAAGAAGTGTTATACTGTGAGGACGACAGACAGAACAGCAGAAATCCTCTAAACTGTTTGTGTCGCTGCAGAATATAAAAGAATACAGCTTTGTAACACAAAGGAGACTGAGGACAAGACGTTAAAAAAATGTAATAAGCCAAAACTGCCACCTCAGCCGCTCTAACGTCTCTGATATGAGGTCAATCCTAAAGCCTTTTCTTCGGGGGGGAATTGGATGAGTTTTAAGCCTTGGCCATTATCATTCCAAAGTGAACTAAACTGAACTAAAATGACGAGAGTGCAGCTGAGGAGAATTCAGATTGAATCATTTGATTATTCACCTTCGAATATGGCCGCATGACATTGGTCCTATGTCATAACTGGAGGGACCACACTTGATTTTTTAATTTGGCATAAATATAGATCTCACGTCACATTTAGTGTTTGTAGAAAATGTTTTAATTCTTTATAAACCCTCCATCAACAGATGGGGACAGCTGTGCACGGAGGTTTGTCCCCCAGGCTGCTCCGCAATAACTACAAGACACAGCAGAATAATTGGAAAATAAACTGTGACAAGAAAAGCCTGGAGTCTCTTTTTGATTTGTGTTTCCATGGACATCAACAAGGTCTGTACGAACTGAGTAATATCACACTTAGAGAACAAGAGTCCAAGTGCAGGTGCTGATGATGTTGTCATCTAATGGCTTTAACCTGAGCATGTGAACAGGGATGTAGTGTTCATGTTACCTGACAGAATAAAGAATATTCCAGAAACAAAGGCGAGGATGGTGCGCTGCGGCCGGATGTGTCCGATGTTGCTGATGACGAAGGCGGTGAAGACGAAGAGCAGGGAGACCATGGGGAAGGGAGTGGCAGTTCGCACCATTTCTAGAAGACAGCGAGGATTGACGGGGGCAGGGTAAGAGAAGGACACACAATTAAACACACGATGATGCAGATGAGCAGAAAAATGAATGAAGACCTTCAGACTGCTGCCAAAACTGCATTTAACTTATGATCCTGCCACATGAAACATCTTCATCCTCGACTTCAAAACCAAAACAAACAAAAAAAATAAGTGGAAATAAATACAATACTGAAATACACAAATACTAAAACTGGCATTGAATAGAAAGTTAAAGCAAACAAAATCAATATTGACTATATATTTTGTGATATTGCTGTTTGTTCATTAGGTTTCTCTGTATATTTTAGTCAAACACCTTTGCTGTCAAAGTTAAATTAAAACATCCAGAAGTGAAAATGGATTAAAAGTCAATTTCGAGCAGTTATCTTCAGGCATATTCTCATCTCACCCTTCCAATGAGGACCTGAATGAAAGTACTGTTGACGTATTTGCATCATTCTGCACATGGATCCTCTCATAATATCTGAAATACATATATACATGACTTACTGAGTATGTTGGCTGTATTTTCTGTTGTGATCTCTACCTCTGGCTCAGTGAAATACTCTGACGCCACACATCTGCCCTTCTCTGGTCCTGAGAGGGAAATAAATTAACAGGGTGTGAGGGAAAGAATAAAGAGGAGAGAAAATTGTTTGGTGGGTTATTTAGGCCTCTCTGGGGTCAAAAACAATATGGGAACATTTGCATACATAAATAAATCTACAGTAAACAAACAAACCACACAAGCAAAGGTTAAAAAACACAGAAGACAGAAAAAAAAGGAGACAGAAAAACTGAGACCACGCAAATGGGGGACAAACACAGAGGTTTAGAGGATAAATGAAAAGGGAGGGTAGAGAGATCCCAGAAGAGATGACGGGAGAGGAAAACAGGGAGGCAGAGAACGATAGTGAGACTGAAAAGTGAAATAGAGGCACAGACAGATGGAGGTCAGGAGGTTCAGGAGAAAACAAGGTCTGAGCTGAGAAAGAGAAGAGCTGAATAATGAAACAATGATTAACCTCAAACTACACACACACACACACACACACACACACACACACACACACACACACACACACACACACACACACACACACGGTAGTTCCAAATGCCACCAGCGTTTTCCTCCTTTGACCTTTTGTACCAGGCAAACACAAACATGGACGCCTCCCCAGACAAACACCATCATGACCCAAAATGCAGAGACAGCTACTGCAGTAAGGACCGTTCTTTCTATCTGGGGTGTCCAGCCCACTAAATGCATCTGAACGTGTGTCTAAACAAACACTGGGATCTAATTACTGCGTGACCTGGACTGGTTACCGACCTGCCACGAAGCAGACCCTCCACAGGCCGGAGTGCAGCGCCATCTTGACCTCGGTGGTCTGGTTCTGCTGCAGGACGATCCCCTCCTCCATCAGCAGCCAGTAGTCTGTCGACACAGCGACGCCCACCAGAAGCAAACCACAGGCGCCGAAAACCGACGAGAGCAGCGTCAGAGCCCTCGTACTGAACGAACTCATCTGAGGAGGAAAAAACAAGCGGCGTGATCGGAGGGATCGGCCTGAACGCAGAAGGAGGAGGAGAGAACGTTTACTTCATTTGTCAGATCGAATGAAGAAACCAAGAAGTGGAGAGAACTGAACATCAGGAACGTGTTCAGTTCATTTATTAAGGAGGTGGAGGAATTCTTAAAAAAACAAAAAAGAGATGGCAAGAAAATTTGATTTCTTAATTTTTACATGTTAAAATATGCAGACAGAGCAGGGGGGTATGAAAATGAGTGCGGGAAGCCTGATTTTAATCTGTCTTCACATTCATTGACTTCAGCTGTTAAATATGTATGTAATATTGGACAGGAGATGAGATCCATGCGGAGAAGAAGAGTACGGCCTTAGAAGAACTGAACCATTTTCATAATATCTGGGAAATATCAACACAACACACCAGCTCTCATCATTCTAATTATTAAAGTGTAAGAGCACCAAGGCCGTCACGTGAAGGCCAAACGAGAGAATATTACTTAAGAATTAAATTGATGTCAGCGCCTCTGTCAAAAAATGACTTAAGTATTCTTCTTTTCAAAGTTACAGCTTTAAATAATATCTGAGATTTCAAAGCAAAAACAGTGCGAGCTCTCGATGCAGTGATTGATAAAACAGCAAAAACCCTTGAAACGATCAATGTGGTTAAAACAGTGTAACAAACAATAACTTGGATATTTTTCATCTGATTTTTGTTTCAAATCTCACCATCCAGTAAACCCAACATGCAAATTACTGCCTTGAAGGTAAGAAAACCCCAGTAAAACTGTGTAACCGTGTGGTATGCTTTAATAAACAGCCAGCAGTAATGTTACCTAAAAAGAATTCTCATTAAAAACACACAAATATCAATGAAATCTGGTTTTGGGGCCCTGGTTTTTGTACATTTTATCAGATTACTACAAAGACTGTGTCTCTGATCACAGCTGTAACAACTCTGTTTAATCTGATGACATGCTGCTGCTGACGGCAGTTTGTCAGGCCTCCATGTACCATGCAGTGCAGTTTGACACGCACTAGGTGGCAGAAAAGCAGAAACGCAGCAGCTGTTGCACATTGAGAAACATCATCTCTCTCTCCCACACTCATCCATCCAGTCAAAATGGAGCTCACATTCACCAAACTGTGGTCTCTGCAAGTGAAGCAGGCATGAAGCATCATGAACTGATCCGGTTCCAACCACCTGCAAACACCGACCCAAAATGCAACTCAACCACCCCCCTAAACCCAAAACCTCCTGTCAGTCAGATTCTCCTTCCTATGCACTGCTGTCTGACATTTGTCACATGGACATAAATGACTTTAGGTTAAATAACTATGACCTTTTACATTAACAGCCTGGTGCCCTGCAGTTCACATCATCTGCAGCCACAGCATAAATTAGTAATTAGTCTGTGCCAATGTTAATAGAGTTCAGTAAATCATGCAGCAGGTTTTGTGTGTGCGGTTATAAAACACAAGCTGCTGTCAGAGACAGTGCACAGTTTGAGCCATTGGTTTACACGATCCTTATCTGGCAACACAGGGTGTCAAACTATGTCATAAAGATGTCAAGATCATTGTTAGTGCCAGAGCTGAGCTGAGACTGTGGGACTTCATAGCATCTGCACCTGCAGGCACACTAAAACGTGATCTTCAGACACATCTTTTTAATTTCTGAGTTATAAAAAAAAAGTGCACCAGCATCTGGCTTGTTTGCAAAGCATTTTTTTGTATGAACTGTGCGGCAAAAAAAAAAAGTTTTTAAAGCTGACATATGATAAAACACAATATTGTTGTAACTAAAGCTTAATTAAAGATAAAAAAGCAAAATTAATTAAATTAAATTAACTACTTAATTTTAAAAACCTCCACACAGACCACAGATGTCAACTCTGTGATGAAGAGTCAGAAAAACCCCAGCTGCTGTGGAGCTTCAGGTCATGACTTATGGGTTGCAATTTTTGGAGAGAAACCAACCTGCTGTGGTGTAACAGAAAGTTTAAAGTGTCAGGGCAGGTCCTGAAAGTTTGCATTCATTTTCCTCTATGGTCACTTTTCCTTCCTTAACGTGTAAAGTCTAGATCAAATCCTACATAAACCATTTCTCATGTATTACTGATGATAAGTGATATTTAAAACAACTTGTTGAGGGCCTCTAAAAATGTTTGCACAGTTAAAGAGAAGAGCAGCAGACAAGGAAATTAACTCAGCAGACGAGATGAGGAGCGAACAGACAAGAAGCAAAAAAAGAACGCCGCCGTCGAGCAGGAAGTGACGAGTGACCTCATCACTCAATCACTGCAGCAAGATGCCGCCGAAAACGTTCAGCAGCGTGAGAGAGGATTTGCTAAAGCAGAAATGACTCACCCGTTACAAATATTTGATATGGTAAAACACTCAGGTGAACCCGGCCAATCAGAAATGCCCTGCAAAGACGATGGCAGGCACACACGTTAGCAGCGGCGTACGTGCAAATGCTCACGTGTGCATTTGGAAATAAAACACACGAAAAGTAGAATACAAATCTGTGCAAACTTCACATTTTTCACATCTGACTGCCTTTCTAAAGGGCCAGGTATGACCTCGACCAAGGACCACCAAATAATTCTCTAAAGCTTGTGAATAAGTCATGAATTCTTTAAAATGCATGACAAATGCACAGTATGTGTGTGTTTTTGGTGGAAGCCAGACAGTGCAAGTTTTATTATGTTTCTCAGGCAACGCATGAATTTTAAAGCAGGGGGAAATAACTCAACACAACCCCCAAAATATATCAAAACTATAGCACAACACCCAGAGCAAGTGTTCGGCCTGCTGCAAAACTGTAGCAGGGAGAAAAATGTGCTTCTGTCTGCAGATTCAAACAAGATGCCTGCGAGAGATGTCCAGCGCTTTCCAAGACATCAGTGCCTCAGAAGATCACATCCTCTGAGTAAGACAAAGGTGACTTCTGCTTGTCTCGTGTAAATAGGCATCAGTCTTACTGCTGGAAATGTCAGGCTCAACATGACAGGCAGTCAGACACTGGAGACAAAACACACAAATCCATCCTCCTTAGAGCAGAGGCTGAGCTGAGTACCTGCAGGACTCAGGTATTACTCTGTCTCACCCCGCGGGCTTTCAGATTACTTCATCCTTGTTTCACACTCTGTTGACTACAGAGTATAAAGACTTTCAGACTTAAAGCCCGGCTCTACAGGTGAAGCTGGCTTCATTTAGTTTGTTCTGGTAAAATCAGAGTTTGTTCATGGCAGTTGAGCAACACCAAGTCCTAAGCTGAGAGAACTGTTAGCTTACTGCTATGTGGCTTACATTTCTAAAGATATTTTGAAGATATTTAGCAGGAGTTTAGCTGTTAAGGCTCTTTAAATAGGTTCTCCATTGTGATTATACTGTCATAGAAGCAAGCAAACTGAGTCTTTGCTTTAGCTAAGGCTAGCAGTGGCTAGCTCACTGGCTAGTTTTACTTTGATAGCATAGCACTCTTCTATTATATGATGTGCATGCACAACATGCACACTTCTTTTCTATCTTTCACTGCGGTGACCACGATCACTTTTCTTGCACTTTAATTTTGGTGTGGTATGGTCTCGATATTTTCTAGAAATAGAGAATCACATAAACTGTATAATTTGGATCTCTGTGTGAATGAACATCTAATCTCAGCTTCTCTCACATTACTGCCTTGCACACATTTTTTTTTTGTAACTGCGGCTTTGAAACTACAGAGAGATGGAAACCTAAGGAAAATGTGGGTTTAGAGGACAGAAACTGTTGTAATAGGTCAGTGCACAAATTTAGGAGACACACACACACACACACAGTTTGCTGAGATGGCAGACAACAAATCGGTAGAAATGAGGTTTTCTTTCTAGTTTAAGCCTCAATAATTTTCAGGATGCACCAGCCACCAACTCTGTGCTCTGTGTGTGTGAGTGTGTGTGAGTGTGTGTGTGTATATATATATATATATATATATATATATATATATGTATTTGGAGCATGAACCGAATGAGGACATTTAGGCAGCATTTCGACAATGTTTAGGCAAAGCTAGGACGTTTGGTTGGTCCTCAGACTGCAGTTTGAGTGTTGATGCTTGGTTTTCAGTTTAAGGTTAGAATCAGGCGAAGTTAGGATTAGAATAAGGGTGGAAGTTAAGCATTAAGTTGTGATGGTAACGGTTAGAGTAAGGGTCTACAGAATGTGTCCCACAGAGATAGAAATACAAGTCTGTGGGGGTGTGTGTGTGTAATATAATGAATTACAGATGAACGGAGCAGTGGTCTGAAGCAAACAGTAGGAAGTAATGATGTTGGGAAGAAGGAGATAGTCAATTCTCCTACCTTCCCTAAGTACAGAAAGGGGGAGCAGAAGAGCGAGGGAAGGTAGGAGAGAAAGAATAATACCATGAATGGAGAAAGGAAAAATGCCATAGGGGAAGAAGGTAAACGGAGAACATGGGATTAAAGTACGATGATGACAGAAAAGGACCGTAATGGTGGAAAACAAGTCAGAAATTCTCAAAATCGGTGGGAACGGGGGCACGAAGGACCATTTTCAGTCCAGCAGTGAGCAGCAGGCTGGGGAGCTGTCCACCCCTGTGGTGCTGAAATCCTTACCACACTCACTGTCCTGATTCTCCTCTCCTCTGGCAAATACATCCTCTCTTTCCCTCACTCAGTTCACTCTCTTTCTGACAAGCCTCCTCCTTAGGCGCTCCGTTTTTTGTTCTGAATTGTTTCGTTTAAACTAGTGCTGTCAATCGATTAAAAAAATTTAATCATGGACTCCTTTGTTTGTTCAAAACGTGAAAACCTGGCAAGGACATCTTCGAGCTGTTTGAATATCGACTCTGAGGAGAAAAGGAGAAAGCAGACTGTCGTCGTTACTGAGCTGCAGAGGAGGAGGCTGGGAGATTGTCGTTAGCCTCCTGTCCCTTATCAACTATCAGTATTGTTTTTCAAGTGGAAACATACACTGTGTACTCTCCATTACACAGTTTTCAATCCAAACAGTAGTAAACTTTTTTTTTCCTTTTTTGCTTTTGGCTGCAGTGAGCACAGAGGTCAGAGGCCAACTGCAATGCAGCATGTCTTAGGGAAGACGGTGCTTATTTTTCTTGCTCAGGGGCCCATCGGCAGGGCAAACGCTCACAATGCAGTGACTCTTTTATTAGTCATCGTTTGAATATCTGTCTGTTTTTGCCTTTTAAGTGACTGTAAAAAGTCACATTGAAAGTCTTTACATAATCAGGGACCTGAAGCATTGTTAGCCAGCTGTGCATGTTCGGCACAGTTGCACAAGTAAAAACTAAATAAAGGGGTTAACATAATCCACTGGCCTCTTCATTACTAAGTAAGAGGCCTCATACAGTACTTCTAAGCAGAACTTCAATTTTTATTTGGATTTGTTATTAATTATGTTCAAATTTATTGGGGGCTTAGAGACATCCCCATTTAAGTCCAACTTAATGAATGAGTGCGCATTGCTAATTAAGGCATTAAAGTAGTTCATGTAGGAGGGGTAATAATTTCCCTTAATCAGAGCTTTGTACATGTGAATGAATGTCTGGAAATAGGCCATTTATAAAAATCCATTGTGCAGTACAGTGTAAGAGATGATTTCGACCTTTTATCAACATTACCTTTTTGATTATCGATTAGTGTGTTATGTCTGTGTTGGTAATTCTGCATCTCGCTTAATGAATAAAATCAATTTCTGCCCTGTCTGAGGTCCTCAAACAAGGTGGACTGAAGAAAACTGAATCAGAAAGAAAATGGAGTGATAATAAAGGGGTTAACGTCAAGCGGACTATTTGCATTCTACTGCTGCGTACACGTACTGGTCACGCATAATATGAGTCTGTCCAAATATAAACTTGTCGTTTCTGTAACTAAACCTCAACCACGTCACATCATTAAATAGACTTATGACTATGTGATTTGCAACAGTTCTGGACAAATTATATGATTCTGCTGATAATGGTGTCAGATCAGAAAACATGCCTGTGTCAATCTAGAACGCATAGATAAACAACACATTTTGTCATTTAATTTGCAAGAGTTGTCTTGCCTGCAGTGAAATTAGACCTAATTAACTTGACTGACGTCCACCTGACTTTTCAGACTAAAAACATTTCAAATTTAATATGATTTTAGGAAAAGATAAATAAAAGGTATCTAGTCTTCTGCACAGCAAAAACTTTAAATCTCTTTCAGATCTTTGTTGAGGAGGATAAAATCTATCAAAAATATAACTGAACACTTCAATTAATCATTTGGTGGCTTGTTTAATTTTTTTCAATCCACAACTAGAAGGTCTCAATAACATTTCAGTCATGTTGGCTCCCAGACTTAAGAAATGGCAAAGAAATGAAATAAGAGAGAAGTGAAACTGGTCATTGACAGGTCATTATGGAGCAAAGCAAAGCAACTGCTGAGCACCATGAAACTAAATGTCCCATGGTGCCAGGTGGGGCTCCGCAGATGGCGATCCCAGGTTAGCTTTCTAGCTTTGAGGGGAGGGGGGGCGAGGGTTGCTTTCTGTTGAGAAGGCAATATGTCCCTCTGTCAGCAGTGAGAGGTTCGTGCCAACTGGCAGGAAAAGAGGTTATTTAAGGGTAGGAAGACAAACAGACAAGATGGAGCGAGGGGAGGATGGTGAAAGAAAGGGCAGAAAGAGAAAATAAAGAAGGAAGAAAAGAAACGAGAATAAATTCAGGGGCAGAAGGTCAGATATATCCACGGGATTAAAGAACTCCACACTCATTTGTAAATGGGAATATGAAAGAAGAAAGAAAGGGGTTCAATGGTCAGTGTTATTACAAATGAGAACTGGTCAAAGTAATTATGGAGATAAACAATAGATCAAAATAGAAGGTTAAAGAGAACGGAGCGAAGGAAGAAGTAAGTGCTATTGAAGATAAGACATTTGCTCCTTAAGTGGATTGAACAGCACTGGCCAACCCTGGTCCTTGAGAGCCACTGCCCTGCTTGTTTTCCAGCTATATCTACCCTACCCACTGGTGGTGGTTACCTGGACCAGGTGTGTTCAGCCCATCAGAAGCTGGACAGGCATCGTTGGTTGGAAAACAAGCAGGGCAGTGTGGCTCTCGGGTACCAGGGTTGGCCCGCCCTGGGCTAGAAGAACTATCTTAAAAATAGCATCCAAATTCTCCAGACGAGACATTTCTAGGAACAATGCTGAACCATGTTCACATCTCAGGGAGCAACAAGAAGACTCATTTCTCAAAGCAGTAGTTAAGACCATGAAAGCTTTGGGAAACAAATCCTGGTCCTGCAGCCTGTAGAACGTCTGCTGGACTGATAACGATAATTGGCTTATAGGGAGGGTAAGAAAACACACACACACACACACACACACACACACACACACACACACACACACACACACACACACACACACACACACTAGAGAAAACAAGGGAGGGTCTATGAGAGATTGTTAATGTGCTGAGGAGACGATAAAAGAAGAGGGACAAGCAGAGATACAGACAGATAATAAAAGAATAAGAAGATTAAAAAAAAGAGCTCATAGGGAAAGACCTTGGCCCAAAAACTGAGGAAAGTCCTTGTACCACACACACACACTGTACATCACACACACACACACACGCAGCAGTGCTAGCAGGCAGTATTAACTGTGACACCACCTACTTGACTGTGCATGTGCAGGACAGCACTGACCAAAGCCTGATAGAAACCTTCACCACACACATTCCTCGCTCAGATTCACCGTTTGAACACAGAATAACTTGAGTTTGAGGTCACATTTGGCTTCGACCGGCCTGCAGGGAAATCCACCTTCACACTGCACGACACAAAGACTAAAAATGTGTGTAGGGTGGAAAACTAGCATCTCCAAAACGTTTGATTATCAATTCTGATTATTTGTTACCTTCAACTAATGGCCAACCACTTTGAAATCTGGGGTTTCACAGCCTTATTCAGGATTACTGGGGTCAATAAGCATCAGGCAGGTAAAACTACATGATCAAGGTCAGAGAAAGATCGATGACACAGCTAAAAGAAACCGATGAGATCATTTTACAGGAATGAAGACATGAGCAACGACCGGCGGCGTCTGGGTCGGACGCTTGGCGTGACTAACCATCCACCTCAACACGAGACGAGTCAACAAAAGACCGGCCAATATAACTACACCCCACTACATCTGCCTTTGCTCCTCAGACTCAGAGTCATTATTCATACAATCTTATTAAAACGCCATAGGTCCCTTTATGTGTTTGATGAAGGACCAACTCTTTTCTATTTTTTTTTTTTTTTTTAAATAAGAATAGTCTCACTAATTTGTAATGCATTCTGAGTAATATTAGACTCTCGGGAGCAAGATCTAAACAACCGCAGCATAATGAACAAACCAAATCAGCCATTCACGGCCATTACTCTGCCTTGTCCGTAACGCTATTAGCGTATTTTGCAGAGTAGTCACTAGAGTTAGTTGGCACACTCGACTCAACTGAAAATAATATTATACCACCAAAAGAAGTTAAACTGTTTATGTTCACGCTAAACTCGTGTCTCCAAGTGTGACAGATACGATCCATGTCTTCGTCTTTTTATTCCAGCGCTGACATTTACTGCTTCAGTGACAGTCACTGTGTATATCTAAATTATTAGCTTTTGTTCCAGCTGTTGAAAACTAAATTTCACACAGAAGTCAGGGTGAAAATTTACATTTTTACAAATCATAGCCAGATTGATGAGCAAGTTGTAATTCCATTTTTCTTGATGAGATGTGCTAGAGCTCACTGACCTTGAGAAGATCAAGACTGTGTCTAATAAAAAAAAATGTAACGTTTCATCTGCCTCATTTTGTCACAACCAGGTGTGTAGACTAATTCCTCTTACGGTAAAAGATGAAATCTGGAGTCAGAGCTATTAACGTAGCAGTAGTGACTTCTTGTTATCTCTGCTGGACAAATGCGTTTGAAGCACACGGTACCTTGAGTAACCTCGGTGGGAAACGAAGCACTGACGCTGCCACTGTCTGTGACTCACAGCATCAATCAGCTGTTTAAACAACTTAAGTTACTGTGTGATTCATTTCCCTTCACCTCAGAGAGCAGCACGCCAACTGACAATGATGATACATCTTATACAACCAGTTTACTGATACATAAACATACCTGCCTTTCTTACCTGCTCTGTAGTCCATTTTTCACAAATACCCCTTTTTCAAGAGGAAATTATGATTTAAGGCAGACACTAAATAAAAGTAGTATTTTCAAGTGTTTTAGATGGCTGAAAGATTTTATTTTGGACATGATGTTCTCCGTCTGTGTGGTCTCTAGCTGTATAATGAAGTGCATTTAGCCATGATGAAAACCATTTCCATGAGATCACCTCTCAACAGTGAGGACAGGACCGTAACGTGTTCATATATGGCCGTATTGCCATCACTGTTCATGCTAACTATCCTATTCGTCAGCTTATTTCAAACTAAACAGAAACATAAAATGCACAATCGAACCTCAATTACTGCAAACACCTTCACCTGGGCTTCCCAAGCATGTTCTACCTCAGCCTGTCAAATTTAGTCCGTGAATTTATTGAAGATCCTTATTTTGAAGATCCAAAAATGACCCAGAAAAGCCTTAATGCAGTCAAGTAACTGTACAAAAGGAACCCTTTATTCTCCATTTGTCCTATGAAAGTTATAAGACTATTCTTAGACTTGTCGAAATGAAATGCATAAAGCTTTGATGATATTAACTTGGGAGCATGGATTCTTCAGCCCATCACTCACTATATATTTAATGCTAATCTGGTTAATGCACCACAGTTCCGCAAGAAAGTAAAAGACTTATCAGTAGTAACAGTACCATGGGAATTTTCTATCACTGACATAAAGGCAGCATTAGACCTGAAACACACCAACCAGCTAAAGATTAAATCTCTTATATTGTGACAGATCTGAATAAATTTGTGGGACACTCTAAAAACTGTGAAATTCATGGTATAATCTTTTTTGCAATATATAATTTTTTTTCCTACATGCTGCATTGTTTTCTGTTCAGTTGAAAATCCACTTTCAATGTCAAGATTGCAGCAGAAATGCCTTAGAATTAAAAAAGAAAGAAAGAACAAGGTCTAGGTCTCTTTCTGTCTCTCAGTCCTGGCTACTCTCCATCATTATTCCTCCATTACAATACACACAGAATGTGCATATGTATGTCAGTAGAAAGAGATGGACTCAAAAAGAAGTGCTGCAGTATCAGAGGATGGGTTCTCCAAGAAAGATCCAAGACTTTTTAGAGACACAAATGTCTCACCCATTTGCCTCACTGCTGCTATCCTCCTCCTTATCCTCCCCTCTAACGCACAAACACACAATCAAATCATCCTCACACACTTCGCCTCAGCCCTCCCTCCTCTCTTCTGTCCTCCACGCGTCGCTGCGAGCGAAGCAGCTTTACCGTGCTGTTCTCCAGACTGTATTCTGACTGTGCAGTGTTACAGCACACCGCTTCCAAATGCGCCACACTAATCACTGTACAGTACATTCTTCTGGTATCGGGCAATGAGACCGCTGTGCAGACACACTCATCAATGGCTGTCAACAGAACATTGCATGTCTCCTCTCTCTCCTCAACCCGAGGTTAGCAGAAAGACTTGAGGCTCTTCTCTTACACAACATCCCTGGCTTGTTTTTAGGAGGGTGAACACAGTCACATGCATGTGCATCATTTCTCACTGACTCCAGATGTGCGCAACTGAAGAAGTGAAGCTCACCTCAACGAGTCCAAAGAGTGCGAGCGGCTTTAAAACAGATGTGAGAGGGAGAGAGGTCAGAGTGAGCTGAGGTGAAATGATGAGCATGGGTGAAATGGAGGTTTTGGTAAGGCGCAGTTAAAAATGAGGCAGCAGAAGCTTTACTCACCCTGCAGACCAGGGAGCTGGTGCAGCTAACGAGAGATGTGTGCGCACAGAAAACCTGGGCACCAAATTTGCAGTTTTCTCCTTATCCTGCTCCCTCTCTCACTCTGCTGCTCAGGTTGCACACACACTCTCTCCCTCTCTTCCTCGTGTTTCCCCGTATCTCCCCTCTCTGACTCTCTTTTCTCCACCTCTCTCACTCCTCCTCCTTCTTTACTTCACTCTGCTCTTTCAGCACTGCGGAGAATCAGTTGAATGGGCTTCACTGTAGTTTGGGTATAGGGAGGTAGAACTGGTGTGTGTGTGTGTGTGTGTGTGTGTGTGTGTGGGGGGGTTACAGTGATGTACGCTAGAGGGAGAAGAAGACACACACACACATGCATGAAGACAGCGTGGCATGGGATCATGCTGGCTGGAATTGAGGACACATCCAGTATGTTGGCAGCGTGACTGATTCAAGCATACAGCCACAATTATCACCATGTAACTCATTAATGAGCAAAACACCCAAACACATATCTGCAGTGCATTCATCTTTTCCACATTATAGCTGAGGAAAACGAGCACAGCAGTGAACAAATCTCCAGCAGAGGAGTGAAAGTACCTTGTGGTTTAATTTACAACAGTTTTCTTCCTGCACTGAGGCAGAAAACTTCTCATGTTAGAAAACACCTCTCTGATGAATGGCTCGGCTTTTTCAACACCCAAACAGGAGTCTCTCTGAACATAAACATAAAAATGATTAAAAAGGGATGCAGTGCATTAAGGCAGAAACACAACAAGCCGACAGCAAAGAGCCCGAAGCAACAAAGGCTGAACATCTTCTTTGTCTAGACAAAAAAAGTGTCACACCACACAACACACAACACACTCCAGCCGGCGGCCAATCAGCATGTACATTCTGTGCCCGCGTGAGAGGAAATAACTCTCCATACCAGCAGAGGGAGGTAATTTGTACTGGGAAAGTAGAAGACCTATACTGGAGATTTACAGAGTAAACAAAGCAGAGTTTGCTGACCATTGTCACACCACTATCTTACACAAAAGATGGTTTATAGCTCCGTCTAATCCAGAACATGTGTGAGAAGAAGCTGGAGTTGTCATCCCTTGGTCTTTATGTTGTGGAAGAAGAAAGCAAAAGGTGCAGAAGAAGAACCATAAGAAGAAACCACCCTAACCAACCTACACACTAAATGGGTGACACTGATCCACTAAGCTGAACAGCCAGTCAGAGCCGTAAAGGTGCTGAGGTTCGTCAAACAGTGCAGAACATGCTGCAAAGTCACACTTACCCATGGTCGATGATCAGGTAGGTGTCACAGGCTTTAGTATTTTCACAAAATAACTCGTGTTCAGATGCAATCTGAAAAACACAGACGACAGAGAACAAGATGTCAACAAGATGCTTGTGAAAAAAAAAAGAAATCCCCTGCATGTGTCTCCCTGCGTGTTTCCATGTCAGTTTGTGCCTCTTATGCCTCCATGAGCTCTTTCATGGCTGAGTGGCCCAATCAGCCCCTGGCGACCCACAGACTGATACAGTAGGCTGTGCTGCCCTGTGACTCACTGTGTGTGTGCGTCTGTGCGTAAATGCATGGATGCATGTGTGGGCAATGAGGGAAATCATCCCACCTGTCAACACTAGACTCACCCACCCCCACACCCACACACTCATTAAGGTTGACTATAACCATCCATCCATCATCTGTACCCCCTTATTCCCTAACCAGGGTCACAGGGATCTGCTGGAGCCTATCCCAGCTCTCTTTGGGTGAAAGGCAGGGGTACACTGCTCCAGCAGATCCCCGGGACCCTGGTTAAGGACTAAGTGGGTATAGATGATGGATGGATAATCTCTCACCCTGCTGAGAGCCAGGAGGAAGTCCATTCCACCAGATCTCTTCCCTGGACAGGTCACCAGTCCATCACAGGACTAACTATAACCACTACTTGCCTAAACTGCACCCTAAACTTAAATCATGTCATTTTAGCTCCTTAACTACTAATTCTACTTGACAACAAAATCTGTAACTACTAATATTTACTTGTCTGATGAAGCAAAGCCACTGTAAGTTGCATTGAATAAGGGCATCGTTTAATTTAACAGGTTAAAGTATTTTTAAATGGTGTTTATTTCCTACTTTGCTGTGATGGAAAGTTAAACCGCATTTGAATTTTCCGAGGCCCACTAGAGCAGAGGTTTAAGGAACCTCCCTGCCATTTATGGAGTAATGTGTGACTTATAATCACAGACACAGTAACAGCGAGGGAGCACATGACCTATTTAACTGGTTATTCCCCCGTCAGACCAACTGGTCCTGAGTCAAACTGCCGTCTGCTGCTGTACAGATCAGGGAGAAAATAACTAGTGATGTAGCCCTCAAGACTCTGCTGCACGTTTCACAGCTGCTCCAAATCCCAAATATCTGTACAGAAAATGTTCACACTGCTATTAACACATTGTTGGCGGCTTATTTGTCTCTCTTTGATTTTTGCAAAGATTTTCATACGTAAAAAATGTAAACTGTGAACTGTTAAGCAGTCTGTGCTAATTATGAAATGTACAGTCACTGAAAGTGGGTGAAGTCCCTCTTAATTCAACTGGGTTTCAACATCAAAACAATATTTTAATGGCTCAACACACTGACATTTACAAACTTGATAATATTTAACAGTAATATAAATTCTATCCCTCGGCACAGCAGCACCAGGGATAAATGAAAAGTGGCATGAATGACAATACTGTGTATTATGCACAACATATACCTTGATGCACAATACCCTAAGCCCTAAGCCTTTGATTTGGAAATGAAGGGCCCATGACCCCTTAGGTGTCTTTTCTGTTTCAACAGCGAGGTTTTCTATTGTACAGCCAAAAAAGGGTTCTGCTGAGAGCAACAATAAATATTCACAGAATCAATACTAACATCCCTTCAGAGAGGCAGAAGTCTATTTTTAAAGATTGATCATCAATAATTCTACAAATGTAGAGTTCAGACAAACTGTAGTGAGTCAGAGAATCTTAAAATGGCAATTCACAATCAATATCTTCCAATGCTAATACAATCCCATACGTTACATAAGCATTTGAAGAAACCGTTTGTGAGGAGAAAGTGTGAGAAAACAGTAACTGGCTTTAATCTTATCTTTTCGTCTTGGTAACCGTAAATGTATTTAGACAGTATTGTTGGTGCTTGGCAGCTAAAAAGATGTGTACATTTTTAAAACTGTTGAATTTTGAGAACCAAATATATGATCTGGACATCGATAAAAAAATTCAGTTTAAAACAAAGCCCATCCCAGTTGTAAATCCCAATACCTCTAGATGTTTTCTGACATAAATCCCAAAATAAAAGCCTGAAATTTAATTCTTTATCATAAGTCTGGGTCTGTTTGCTTGTCCATGTCTTATAGGAAACTGGTTGGTACAGTTGTCCATTCAGTGCAAAGCTGGAACCCCGGGGCCAAATGTTCCCTAACAGTGATGTTTATTTCCATTAGAAAGGCTCTCTTTATTGTCTGGGGTGCTCCAACAGATGTCTCAGAAGTTGCAGACATCAGGAACATGTGAATGAAGACCTGGTGATTTGTCCTGTTAAAAGGTATTCTGGGAAATGTAGGAAAGCATGTACTGAGGCAGAGAGAGATGAAGCAGACTAAGGCTAAATGGGTGCAGCCTGACAAAATTACTCCAATTTATCACAGTACTTTGGATTGTCGGTACTAAACATTCCTACAGGAATATTCACAGATGGATTTTTTCATCGGAGCCATTATCTCTGGATCTGAATCCATTTGTTCAGTAATTGTTTGTGGCTCGACAAATACTTTCTGGCTGCAGACTACGAGGCTCTGCTGGTTTTCTCTGTTATGTCATTGTAAATTCAACATTATGTTGGTTCAATTAAACAAGTGAGCTGAAAATTTCACTTTGGGTTCTGGAAAATTGCAATTTTCTCTTTACCATTTTGTAAACTGACTTACTTAAAAAAAAAAATAAATCACTTCATCATGAAATTGTAGGAGGATGAACACCTCTCCTGAATCCTGACATGAGTCTGCCTCATCTGGGATCCTGTGAGCAGCAGCTGCACGATCAGCACAGAACACAAGCTTCTGCTTAGCACAGCTTGTAAAAACCCCCCAGTGGACATGGAAACTTACTACTTCTGCCTAAGGCATTCTTAAGAGCTCCACTGTGGAGTAACTGAAGTAAAACTAAGTGGGCACCAATCCACAAATGTAATCTCATCCTTTTCTCTGCATACCATCACGATTTTTATGTTTACACAGAGTAACGTCAATGACTGAGACCCAGGAAAAAAAACTTAATGGTCAGATTATAAAACAGGGTGATTGTACAGTTGTGTGATTTGGCAGAAATACAACAGTAAAACTTGCTATGGAGGAAACAGACAAAAGAAATGCTGCATAGGAAGTACAGCAAGTAGAGTCCATATAAATCGATTCTTCTCCGGCTTTCATTATCAGTTTATCTTATTCTTTTGGGATCCCTCTTAAGTCGACCCTCACTATATTTTTAGCTCCCTGCCAAGGAAATCCAATACACAAGCAGAGCTATATATAGCCAGCTGTACACTGATCTACATACGTGAGCGGCAGCACGGAAATGAGGAATTAGTACATCAATGCGCTGTAGATGCTGTGATAACAGCTTCGTCTGCAGTTTACTGGCATGGTAAGCTTTATTTGACATCTCAAAAAAAGATTCATTCCATTACTCTGAATTTACACACAGCTACAACAACACAAAAGGTGCTTTCATACCGCACAAACTGTCATATTTCTTAGAACCTATGGAGGAAGTTCCTCTTTTTTTTTTTTTTTGGTTGGCAGTACCACGGGAACTGAGGACTACATTTGCTCTTAGAAAGTTGTTTTGGGGGAATTTGAAGCTCCAACTTTGGAGTGGGTACTTCTCAGTACAATAGGAACCACGAGTGAGGTAAATTTACTTTGATTCATCAAACACTAAGCCAGTGCAGCACCAGCAACCGTAGTGTAAGAAGCTGCTTTTTGCTCAGAGAATAACTTATAACAAATGGACCCACACCAGAGGAAAATTCAGAGAGATCTAAATGGATTAAAATAGAAACATGTTGTTCAGACGTAAATGCAAACAGAAGAAAGGCCCCTACAGTCTGTAATACTTGGGTCCAATCCTCAGTGGGGTGGTTCCTAGAACTGTTGGGTCCAAAAGCACCTAAACTAAAAAGTGAACGTAAATTGAGTCACAACCAAAACATATAAGAAAGATTAAATGTGTAAAGAATGGTTTCCATTTGACCCAATCAAAGAACACTATAGACTATAGTTAGCTAATTTAAAGTCCAGTTGCTGGTTCTGGACTAACAAATGATCACTGAACTATCCTAAAACAAACACTAGATTGATTAGACAGTCAAAAAATAACTAGCTGAAACTATGAATATGTAAAACAAACACAATTAGCTGGTTTTTAAACAAACAACCTTGTTGTGTAAAAGCCGAGGGTTAAGCTAACTAGCAAAGAGGCTAATGTTAGCGTTAACCTCCTTCGTGTGTAAATTGATACAAAACTAAAAGTAACAGCATCGAAGCTCAATAAAACTCTCCCTGTGTGGAAAAGAAATATCACCGAACAAAACCCAACCGTTAACCAGCGTTTTATATTTAACAAACCAACTCTAGACAGCTTCATTAGCGCGGAAACACGATAGCTTACCTTTACACAAACTTTAACCTGCGGGGACGCGGCTCACGTACAAACACCGTGCGCGCCCCCGTGTAGGTCTATTTCATCACTTGTTTAACAAAGAAGATCATTGTTTAAATGTATGTAATACACTTTCTCAATATAATAATGTATAATATATATATAAGATATATCAGGTCATATTAGAATTTATACATATAACAAATTCTCCAAGAATAAAACGTTTCTATTGATCCTGAAGGACATACCAGTTTTTGGTAGGTGACTCAGTGCAATTAATAATAATAATAATAATAATACATTTGTAAGAGGCAAAATCCAGACAGCTACAATTTGTAAACCTGCTTCTGTATTTTTATTCATGTTTTTTTTTTCTCTCAAATGAAACATTGCACAGATGTTGTTCTGTTAATTCAGCCATATATTGAATCTTGGACGTAGGTTCATTGGGAGTTGGAGCTGGAATTTAAATTAGTTTCAAGTTTATAGTCATTCTATATAAAAAAAGGCCCAAGGTGTAGGGCCTTAGACGTCTGCAGGAAGATGCTACACATGTTTTACCAAACTATGGCAGCCAGTGTGCTGTTTTCTGCTGCAGTCTGCTGGGGAGGCAGCATAAAGCAGAAGGCAGCCGGACAAACTGGTGCAAAAAGCTGGTTCAGTGACTGGAATGAAGCTGGACTCACTGGAGGCTGTGGTGGAGAGATGCTCACAGACAAAGGCAGAGACCATCCTGGAACACACTGACCATCCCCCTTTACAGTTTGATGGACAGTACATAAAAAATGACATACACAGTGAGTATATAAGTGTTTGGCAGCTGTTTGAAATAGAAAGTATAACAACAGCACTCCTATCTGATGATGCATGTACAGGATTGGTAGGAATATCTGCAGAAGAGTCAGTGGAAACCTCCACCTTTCGCTTCAGTGAAAGCTTGTTTTGAATATTGTCGAAGTCATTATCTGGTTGCTGTGACAACGATGATTTCGGAGTAATTCCTCCAGGAAAATAACATGGGGTAGAAGAGAGAGAGAGAGAGATGATAAAAAATGTGTTTAAATCAGCAGAGAGGTCTGACTGAGAAAACGAGGTGTTGATGTGATTAGAAGAACGAGGGGGGAAATTGCTGGGTTGATGTGGAGAAAGGGTTGTAGAAGAGAAGTGGAAAGAGATCGTGAGCGATAGAAGGAAGAAAGATACGAACATGAGGGAAATGAAGGAAAAAGTGTGAGGAGACAAATGAGGAGCAAACTAGAACAAGACAAAGAAGGAAGAGAGAAGAGAGGGGTGAACGAAGGAGGGAGGGATCAAAAATCAGACAAAGATGAACAAATAAAAAGAAGTTAGCGTGATGTGAGGACAAGAGGAGGCTGATGAGGAGCAGTTGGAGCAGAGAGAAGAGCAGCAGGAAGGGAGAGGAGAAATGTTCAACAAAACACTGCAACGAAAACATGAGCTGAATGCAAACACACAAATTAATTGTGTTTATCAGACATAACTCAAGCTCCGACAGAGACACACTGAGAAAATGCCGTAAGAAGCAGAGGAAAAATAAGAGGAAAATCATGTTGTGCAACCTATTTAACAGCAGCCTCCCTTTTCAAACAGACATGCTACTTTATGTTTCAAATGAAGTGAACTGGGCTAAGCTATGTATCGAGGAAGAGGCTCGGGGGGGGGATGACAAAGGCAGACTGAGGGAGGAAAGAGTGATTTTGCTGCTTTGACAGTCTCAAACAAGAAGCTCAGCATCTTCGAAGGACAGTGAAGACGACTAAAAGGCAAGAAAGGGGAGGAGGATAGAGAGAAGAGTGATGAGAAGAATAGAGGTACAGAAGACCATGTTAACATGCACATACAAAATGGATTGTTATACGATAAGGAACATATCCTTGTAAATAATTGATGGTAATGATCATGCTTCCCGGTAGATCAATCACAGAAACATATAGTACATCAATGTGTTCACAGTTTCTATTCACCTTAGCACTTCGCATATTCTAAGTTACCTGTTTCTGTAAAATAATACCAGGATCTCATGTCTGTTCAGTGCAGTCTGGTCACACACATAAATGAATTTCAACACAATGAAAGTCTGGGAGTTTACAGAAACTTGCACAACAATGACGACAGAGGACACAGTGTTTTAGAAAAGTTAGAACTATAACTGAGTGGAAACATTTTGCAGCCCACCCACAAAACATCTTCACCAGGCAATGGCTCTTTACATAAGAGCAAGAAACTTTTACAGTGACAGATAATAAACAAACCCCAGCACAGTTTGTGTTTTTTAACATAAGGGTTGCTTTAATAGCAAGTGCTGCAGGGGAACATGTAGAACTGTAGAACACAGTGAGCTACTGGGGCTAGTGGTAGCCCTGAGGTGACACTGGGACTTTGACCTTTATCAACACACTCTGAAGTATAGGTCTTATCTATTGCTCCTCTCTCGGTGTCACATATACAGACACAGTCATATGTAACCTGTCTACTAATGCATTGTGCGCAAGGCCCGGCTGTCCTTGAAAAAATAAAAAATGTGTGTCAGCACTCGCATTATGTCTGCTGCATGAGCTGTCAATACTGTATTGTACATCTCTGCACCACTTCTGATTGTGGCTATAGAGGGAGGGAGAGGACGGGAGAGGAGGGAGGATGGAGGAGAGGTGAACTAGAGGAGAGAGGGAAGGGGGGTGGATGTGGACGACAGAGTCAACAATAGGAACAGACTGCAGACTGGCTGCCAGGAGAAAACCAAGGCAGACATGAGGATGAGATGGAGGCTGAAACAGTTTCTGACACTGGCAGGACGGCCTCTAGTCATGTGTCTCGAAACGCTTCGAGATGTGAGCATTTTCATTTAAATCGGAGGAAGTTACATCAGACAGCTACAGGATACGATGACTTTTGACAGGGCAATAAATTATCTTTAAGTGTTAATTGAATTAAACGGGCCGATATGTTACTGTAGCTCAGCTGTCAGTATGCTTCTTGTTCTGTCTCTTCACCGCGCAGAACATTCTGAGGACTACACTTTAAACGAAGGCAATCAGCTGCCAACGTCAGCTTTAGTTACAGCAACACAAACATCATATAACCTACATGATGTCAAGGCGCTTTAGCACCGAGGAGCATGTGAAGAGACAGGACGAAAGGGACAGGGAGAGGAAGATGAAGAGGGCGGATTTAAGTAGAGAGGGAAATTAGTCGTCTGCAGGGGGTGTGAGGGATTTCAGAGAGGCTTTTCTCTTTCTCATAATCTTTCCAACTTCCATGTACTGTGTCACAGCAGGGAGAGTCTCTGCAGAAACAACAGTGAGGATCCTTTTAATTTATTCCCTCTATGGCGTCAGCGCTTCTTATCACAGAACTTTGGAGCCTTTGCTGATAAAGAAGCCAGAACAAGGATTAATACAAAGAGAAGAAAAGGAGTTGGATGGTGCAGAATGAAGAAGTCCGATGTGTCCAGTCAGAGCATGTAGCATGAAAGACGGCAAGCACCGAACTTTGATATGAAATGTTGGCACAGACAAAGCAGAGAGCTCACAAACACTTGAGGGGAAATATGACAGTGAACAGACTGTAGGCTGAGATGAGACGATGTTAGTCATGACACCGACCCCTGTCCTGGAGTCTTAGTAACGGGGTCAACTGAAGCCTGGTGACCCAAGGAAACAATTCCACCTCAACTAAAAAGGAAATTCATGTAAAGACAAACTAAATACAACATGTCACTTTGGATAATTGTTCATTTCTTCTCATCTCAGCTTCTGAAACTCATATTAAATGGACATTACTTGCTGTAGTTAATAATGAACATGACAAACACCGAGCTAACTAAAACTGCATCCCCCTCTCGGACTGAGGTGACAAAAGGCTCACAGGAATTTAAACTGACCCTGCAGTGGTGGGGACAGGGCTGAGAACATGCCATTAAACCTTCTGATTTCAAGATTTAAATTGACCAACAAGTCTGTTTCCCACATCTCCGTGGAAGCAAACTGTGAACAGATGCCACTGTTTTTACTTTGGTGACTGTTTTGATTTACATGAAAAGTCTGATAAACAGCAGCTTCTGTTTCCGCACTGCTTCCTGTGAGACAAACGCCGGGAGCATGTCGAGTTGGCAGACGCTGCCAAGGCCTGAAGGGACCTGGAGCTCCGAACTGACTCCGTCCCTCCACGCGGACTATATTTACCCCCTGCTCACACACACACACACACACACACAACAGATATATAACCTATGCTCATTCACATTAGGCACACTTGCTAATGCTAACAGCTATAATACTGCACATTTATATAATGAGAATATGATGTCATGCATACTGTGAAAATTGATGTTTTTCATCAAACTTTTTTTTCCCAGTGAGGATGCCTCCCAAAGAAACATTTCTGAAATGTGACCTATGAATACTAAAACATGGCAGCTTCACGTGGGAGTGTGTGTGTGAGTGTGTGTTCGTGTTTATGATGCCTCTGACCCATTTAGTGCCTCCTGCTCAGCCAGATGAGAAACTGAATGTCTGAGCTGCTGAATGTTTTTTAGCCTTCGGCCGCTCAGCTCAGGCATCTGTGACAGACTGCTGGACTGGAGGCTGGACCTCGAGCTTGTGTGTGTGTGTGTGTGTGTGTGTGTGTGTGTGTGTGTTCATGAGCTGAACTTGAACCTATGTGAACCTGTGACTACGTAAAGTAATTTATACATATATTTTACCTCTGAAAGTCTCATATCAAGTCAGTGCCTGTTTAACGAGTTTGTCATTTGACATTCACGAACACACCCGTATTAATAGAAGGTAACCAAAGGAAGGTGCAGTGCCGGTGTGTGGCCACTAGCTGGCAGCAAACTATCTTCCTATTGATGTGCTTATCATGTAGAGTTTCTGTCACATATCAAGGCAAAACACATCTGTCAGCTGCAGTGGAAGCCCATCATTAATCAGTGGTGTAATTTACTGTCAGGCTTTTGACCTTACGATGAGACAAGGCAAGCAAAAAGTCAAAATCAGCACAGACATCAATGAACAACACATTATTATGGTAATTATTAGGCCACTGGGCAGATGTTGATATACAGGCCTATCGGTCCTATTAATATTATTTATAATATTGGAAATGCCTCACCATTTTTACAGTATTTTATAAGTAACATGACTTTAATTTGCACCTTGTGATGATCATGTGACATGATAAAACACTCAAGGGCTGCTACCAAAGGGACCTTGTAGTGAGATTATTTTCTAATCTCATGTTTTCAAGGTCAGCTTCCAGCCTTATCTTTTTCCCTAATGATGAATTTCACATAATTATCTTATATAAAAAGCTGTTATACATGAATGTACTCGGCTAAATACACTGAAAGGAGTGAAACAAAGAGAAATGGTTTGCAAAGAAATATACTTAAGTGGTAACTGAGCAAAGTCAATTTAGTATTCCTGCACCATGAGCCTTTTAAATGTGCCTCAGGATGTTTACACTGTTCTTTTGGTAAGGCCGTTTCATAGTTTTCATAAAAAGCCCTGTTAAATTAATAAAGGCATTGGAGAAACACCTCACCCATAGCAACAACTGCTTCAAATGCAGGCAACACAAAAACTGGCTTGAATATTTTGCAGGTTCTGTGTCTCCTGGTGTCGAGAGGCCTCAGCACTTTACCTTATATCAGGTTTGACTACCAGGTCCCACCATCTGCTGCTGCAGCTGGGGGCTGTCATGTATGGACACAGTCAACTGCTACACCCTCTATGATTCGTTTTCAGAGGAATATTCATTAGTTAAATCTGTTGAATGTGTTCAAACTAACAGACGAAGAGCTGTGCTGCTCTTATTTAGTGTTGGCATCTGGAAACAATAAGCATATTGGACCGACTACTCTCAGCTCCATTCTCATCCAGATGTGTACAATAAAAGAACATTACAGCAGATCTGAAACGGTATTGATTAAATACTGCTTTAACTTTCTAGCATTTTGAAAACTCCGTCGATAAAATATTTAGAGGTGGAAGCTTGTGTGAAGAATTTCAAGGGAATTTGTGCTGCAAAACTCAATATTTTGGCTTGAATTTTTAACAACACAATAACTATAGAGCTTCTGTTCATCTCGATCCAGTTTGTGTGATCATTACTTGTACGGTGGCATCACTTGGGCCTGAACACTCACATTGGATTACATTTATTTTCAAGGACAAACAGATTTTGTTCCTTACATCTGTTTTTCTGTCGTTCTTTCACAAAAATAAAATGACAGCATCAGTTAAAATGGAGGTGAGACAGAAATGTCCAAATCACATCCTGCTCATTGTCAAACTCATCCATCCATCATCTGTACCCCCTTAGTCCTAACCAGGGTCCCAGGGACCTGCAGTAGCCTATCTCAGCTCTCTCTGGGTGAAAGGCAGGGGTCCACCCTGGACAGGTCCCCAGTCCATCACAGGGCCACATAGAGACAGACAACCTCACACACTCACACTCACTCCTATGGGCAATTTAGAGTCACCAATCAACCTGACATACATGTTTTTGGACTGTGGGAGGAAACCAGAGTACCTGGAGAAAACCCACACAAGCACAGGGAGAACATGCAGACTCCACACAGAAAGGCCCCTGATGGGTTTCAAACCAGGAACCTTCTTGATGTGAGGCAACAGTGATAACCACTATTACACCGTGCTGCCCTATTGTCAAACCTCCAGCTAAATCTCAGCAGTTAACTACTGAACATGATGGCCAAAACTAAAAACAAGCCCACCAAATATTAAGTAACTGGAGTGATACTTTACATCTCAACCATTTCCTGCACACTAAAATGTGTATTTTTCATAGGACCAGACGTATTTCTCTGGACAAGAAGTATTTTTCAAAAACTAGATGTATTTATCTGGGCCAGACGTATTTTTCAAGATTGTCCTTATGATGAATATGTCATGGTGAAGGCCAAATGCAAATTTGTTGTGACATTTAATTTGGAGAACTTGTTCTCCGGCCAAACACATACACAAACACACACACAGCACTAGTTATTCTCTTTTTATTGACTTCTCTCTCTCTCACACACACACACACACACACACACACACACACACACACACACACAGACAGAGTGACAAAATAAAATTTTCACCCTCCTGCATCGTCCTCATTGCTGCTTGTCTCCGCTACTCCTTCTGTCTCTCTAATGGAGTCGGGCTCAGAGGGGGCGCTGGACCTCCTGCGGCCTGTCATCAGTTGATGCTTCACCTATACACACACACCCACACCCACACAGATATCGTGTCTTACTATGTAGTTATGAGGACACTCTTTGAAAAAATGCATTCCTTTCAAACAAAATGCTGAACCCCAACCCTTAAATTAACATGAACCTAATTCTAACCTGAACCCTAAAACCAGGTCTTAACCCTCAGACAGACCTTTGAAATTGTAAGGACCGGCTAAAATGTCCTCACAATGATGGTACTGGGCAGAAATTTGCCAAAAATACACGCACATCTTTGTTGTCCTTCTTTGTGAGGACACTACATTTATTTCCTGGAGACTCTCCCTATAGCCTAAACCTAAACCAGGTTGTCCTTCTATAATGTAAAGATTTATGGTCTGGGACTTGCTTTTTATCCCCATAAGGATGTCAAGTCCCTAAAATGTGACTGTGAAAGCAGATTTATGTTCACATACTCTGCCTCTTTCGCTCACCCTCCACCCAGATGTTAGTATTAGGCAGCCAGCTCAGACTTTATTACTCCACCAGCTGATTAGATTAAAGGAAGTTCATTGTCCTTCTCTCTTCAAGGTCCTTAAAGTCCTGATCTCAGTCTGACTTTGCAGTCTGGACTGTCTGCACACACAGTTATGGAAAAAAAAAAACTGAATTCCAAATTGCTCTTCATAATAAAGGCCCCTCGACACCAGACACGCTCCACTCCAAGAGACTTGGCTCGGTGGACACCTGTCTCCCGCGGATGTCATTTCTGAGTTCTCTGATCTTGAACACAGCTTCAAATTGTCTCAAATTGAGACATCAGCAAGAGCCCTTCTGTGTGATTGGACATATGCAGTATTCACCGTGCTGCTATGGGTGTGGATTTTAAAACTAGAAATAGTATAGAGTGTATCTTATATTAAAAACGTTTCCATAAATCATGCTAAAAATGCCAACCCTTGTTTTTAACTGTTACAGTAAATAGTTCGTGCTGCTCAGCGGGTTGGGACTTTATCTGAAGGCAGGCTCCATGAGTAACTGGTCTTTGAACATGAGCTATATGTGGATGGCGTTCATTTAGGAATGCTATAATAGACTAGTTCTCTAACAGGTGAAATCTGGTGCTGCAGAAGTGAGAACTAACAGCATGTGACATCCCAGTTGAGGTGCCAGCCGTTGTGGTAGCACAGATCTGGACTGTTGCACTTCCTGTTCTCACTTCATAAGTCACAGGTCCAGTTCAGTCGACTTCATCGGACTTCTGTCTTCTCCCGCAGACCAGTCCAGTTCAGAAAGTCCAGCGCAGACTTAAAACGAAGGCACGACAGCTGGTCAGTGATTAGTCTAGTAGCCTTGGTGATGTGATTTAGTGGGTCAGGCTGAAGCGGTGAGGAGGTCAGGCAGGTAGTCACATAGGAAGTGCAGGAAAGACTTGCCCTGCTTCTCTGACTCTGAAAGTCACTGCATCTGGCGCCCTCTAGTGAGGGGAACACTGACGTGCACACAGTGTCACAGTTACACTCAAACTGTGCATCGCCTGCTGAGACAAGACTTTAAAGGTGATGCCATTTGATCCGAGTGAGGAAGAGGATCTCATCAGGGATTAAAGAAAACAGCAGCCTGTCAGTATAAATGCAGAAAGAGATGTCACCAGCCCCACCTCTGAGTGACTGATTCAGGTTCTGGTTTTGATACCAGATACATGTTTTTACCTGTCACTCTCAAGAACCTTCTCTGCACCTAAAACTAATATAACCAGACAAGATCAGCTCCATAAAAAAACTTGAAGGTAAAGATAAACCTAGAGATTCTCAGTTATCGAGTGAAAAAACAAATACTCATTCGTTGTCCAAGGCAAAGGACTATTCTCTCCTGCAACCATCTATGATGAGAACGAAGTGGAGGCCATGTATATGAGTGCAAGAATAAGCCCAAGCAGACAGCTCTGTTGAACAGACTGCTTAAATAAATAAACAGCTGTATGTTATAACGGACATGAAGATGCTGCTCTCTCCTTCTTGATGCTCTTGAAGCTGAATTGTGAGCAGGCATCGAGTGGAAAGCCTGAAATCAAAAGAGAAGAGGCTGTTAGAGCAGTGAATTCACACACACACACACACACACAGCGCACTTCACATCAGTGCAATTAGAGGTGGATCAGCTTCACCAAGAGGAGGTGGGGTCAAAGGCCAAACTGAGCTCAGTACAACGTGAGGTGAGAAGAAGGTGACGCATGAAAGGCCATCGTTCATGTGAGAAGTGGATAATTACAGGGTTTCAATTATTCATATCAGTGTTGTGGTCATAAACACTAAGCAGTGCAGCTGTGTGTGGTAAATGATGAGTGTGTGTCTGGCTGCAGCTGAGTGCGGTCACCCAGAGTCCAGCGCCGAGCTGATGGGGAGCATGAACTCCCACTGGGCTGCTCTCCTCCAGTTAGGGGGGGGGCTATTACCTGCACAGCCCAGTCTAAGGGGCAATAAGTGAGGGCTTTATTGAACTGCATCTCACAGTGACCATAATATTACATCTGCAGCAGCTTATTGATCGATACAAATGGCTCAGTGGGTGCTGAGAGTTCTGGTTTTCAAACTACCTTGTTTGGGAACAAAGACAGGACTGCTGTCAGAAAGTCCTAAAACATCCCTGTTGGATCTCATATTTAATTTGATTGATTACTTCCAACAGTAGCTCCAATTCTCAACAAAGGCTGTATTTTGAAAACATGACGTCCCTGCTGTAATGTGGTCGATGACCCCATACAACATTTAGTCTGAGGCTCAGGGACAGAGCAGAGTACGGTGAGATTACATTTGGCGATCAGAGGAACAAGCAAATCCATGGAAGCAGAAGGAAGACGGGAACTAAAAACAGACCAACCAGCAGACAGACTGGAGCACTTTGACAAAAAGAACACAACACATGGTTTGGAGAGAGGGTTAGTGACGGGCTAAGGATCAATAAAATCAATAAGGAGCAGGATTAAAAGAGCAACGTCTCAATAAAACACAAAATATCAGTAAATAATTGAAACACACTCTCATAGATCTCCACTGTTATCAGTGAGACACAGCGTTATAGCACAGAGAGCTGTTAAAACACAGCTTTAACTTAGGACCAGTGACAGTTTAATGAAATTCATTACAGGAAAAACATAGTTAGCTATTTAAACCAACTCATGCATGAGTTTTTCAGTTCATCAACAAACAGTAAAAATAAAGGAAAACTTTGTTATTGCCAGGTACAGCAAAGGACACCAGCATCTTTGAAGGGAGGGGAAACTTCTTCAGCTGCCACAGGAAGTAGATCCTCTGCTGAGCCTTCTGGGTGAGGGAGCTGATGTTCTGCTGTTCTGAATTTTGAAATTTGTTTTTGAGAAACCGTTCAGATCTCTTACTCAAATACCCTGATACAACAGCCAGCTAGTCTGTCAGTATCTACTCAATAAGAACTTGGGTTCCTGGATCCCCCTCTGAAAACTCCTGCCTGGTCATTCTGTTTGTCCAGAAAGGAACCAGGCCACGAGACTTTTCCAGCTCACAGACACCGAGGCCACTGAGCTCGTGGGAACACTTTAGAAAGGCTTTTTAAAATGCTTTTATACTCTTTCCCTGATCTGCGCCTCACCTTAAATTTATCACAGAGGTCCCCGGAGAGTTCCTGGACTTCAGGCTGTGTTTTTTGTGAAATGTGGGACCTTTCTAAACTCTGTCCAACCAGGTCAGTTTGGCCCAGGTAGACTCCAGTCAGGTTGCAGCCACAGCTCATGGGGGATTTAAGCAAACAGGAAGCAGCTGAGCCCAGTTTGGAGCCTCTCAGTACTTTTGTGAACGGTTTCAGTTTTAGATTTGTATTAAATTTGGATCATTTTATTATTAAATCTACATTTAAATGATCTACAAAAATAATGTGTTTTTCTGGAAAACAAATTTACTACAAATATGGGTTACTAACCTGTGTTAGTGTGTTTTCTCAGGTTCTGTAAAGGGTTTTGGTTTGTCACAATATTAATCTATTCATCATAAACGAAAGCTTATAAGGTTAATAATGGTGGGACTTATAACGTTTCTTCGTTTTAGAGGCACAGTCATTTATTTATTGATTTATTCAGCTGCCTGACAATCCAAATATGCTGTAAATATAAATATACATATGAGGACAAGTTTTGCATATCGATCCTTTTCAATAAGTTAAATAACCGCATGGTGCAGAAGAGACGGAAAGATCTACAAAGTGCTGGATCAGCTTACTCACCACACAACTTTCTTGCTTCATGGTCTTAACAAGTTCCCAAATTAAAGGAATTATCAGCTTCACAGGTTCCCTGACACCGAGAGAAGAAAGGAAAGACACTGAAAGAAACTGACAAAGTTGACAACTTCTTTCTTTCTCTTTCTCAAAAATGGGATATAAATAAATACAGCTGCTGTCAGCAAACAAACCGGTTTCCAGTAAGAAGTTAAATCGGTTTGGAACAAAACGTGGCAGGTGACGACTTCAGTTATACTTTGACTGGGCTTTGATTTTCAACACATCTTGTTGCTCTGAAGTCACAACAAACCGGAGGAAAGCAGGAGACGTACAAGTGCAACAAACAGAAACAAAGTAGGTGCATGGAGGTCAAGCCTCCAAAGACGAGCGTCAAAACCACATTAGAAGCTTCTGTGCAGCTTTTAGACGTCACAGTGACGGTTGTGAGTCAGATTCATCTTGACTTAAAGGATTTAAGGGGATATTGTGTATGTGCCACATATCTGGGTCTCTCTCACTATTGTAGATAATTGCAGGGCTGTGTGACACACACTAATTAAATATATGTATTTCTGGGTTTTCACTATTTAACACTGATTCCACAAGCATGTGTTTTCCCCTCCATGCTAATGTTTCACCCACTCTATGCTGAGATTTTATTATAACTAACTAACTGAGCAGCTGATATTGGGAGAAAGGCTTTATAAGCCCACGTCTTTTGGTTTTTGAAGTGGTTAGAAACTACTTTCCACTGTTGCAGGAATCTGTAGATTCTCATTTGAGTCTAAAATCCTCGCGGCTTATTTGTGTTTCTCTGTGAATCAATAAAAATCATCTTTGGGTGAACATTATAAAATGAAATCCTCGGTATACTCCAGGTTTCACAGCGTTACTGTGTTAATAAACTCAGGTAGAGGCTGCACAGATTGAAGTGCTCTCCAGGCATCATTAGCATTATCAGCAGAGGTCAGCCATTTGGTTTGGGTCACGCACATTAAAAATTACAAACCGTCATCAGGGGAATAAAATAATTAACTGAATGAACGCAGTAATCCAGGAACACAAGGTCACTTCCCTTTTAAAATTATACGACTTGCGTAATCATCCGAGGTGTCCAAATGCATTAAACGCCAGATGCTCATCCGCCCAGAACTGAAATATTGTTAGGAAATCAACAGTGAGTCAGACCACAGAACAATACAGCATTTATCAAACAAGTGAGGTTCATCCCTGTGTTTCCAGAGCCAGCACACAGGGATCAAAACGCCTCCTCTAGGACGACTGGAGCAATAAAAGCTTTAAAGACAAGAGCTCTCTGAAGCATTTACAGTCATTTTCTACTTCTGAGAACTCAGAGCTAAACGAGAACATGGTTCGTGCAGGTTCTGTTCATTTCCAGCTGTCATCATGGTGACATCTGACGCTCTTACTTTATCATTATGGGTTATCAGACTGAAAAATGGCTATTTCATCCATTTATCTGGATATTTTCTCAAACACCTGTCTCAGAGACACAGAGACAAAAACAATAAACGTCACTGTAGTCAGACACTAAGAGATGCAGATGAAGGGTTCTGTCTACTTTTACGCGGAACATCCCTAGAAAAAGACAATACAATGACAATAATCACTTATCTGACATTTTCCCTCAGCTGTGGACATCTACGCCCCCCCCCCCAGGCGTCTATAAAGAGCCAACCCCTCTGCTGGGCCCTGCACCTGTTTGATTTATGATCCCCTCTACTCATCAGCCAGCTGCCACAACCTGAGGTGCTGTCATCTTCCTGCCATGTTGTGTTCTGATGCCAACTGGTTTGTCTTTGCGGGTTGTTCGGTCCTGTGAGGAGACATCAAAGACTCAGAGCGACTCTGTTTCCATTTCTCAGGCAGTGAGTCAACTGAATCACAGAAAACATGTTCGGTGCCATTCGGCGTATTCTTCTTCTAAATGAAGGAAGAAACGCAAACAGTACTTCTCTATTTTGCAGCTGCAGGCGTCATTTGGGCAGTGAATCCAAATATCAGTCTGTGCTGCTGTAACTGCTGCTTTGAGAACAGCTGGACTGGGTTGGGGACGGATGTTTGAAGCTGCTGCTTAATGTTCAGATCAGGTGCTGGCTGAGAGTCCGGGTCCCATAGAGGCCAACAGAAATGAATGATGAAAATCCAATGAGGCATGAAGAAAGGGGGTAACTGATCTTTAGAATCCGCACCTTTACACTCCCCCGTTCATCTCAATCCCTTTTCATCCGACCCCTCGCTCTCTTACCTCCTCTGCTGCAGTAGCTTCATTCCTGATCCTTTAATTGTGCATTTTGTGACACACTTTTACACACAGCCAGTGATTAACCTGCGGTTAAACCAAAATACATTATAGAGGTTTGACTCACATGCAAAGAGCCAATAGCAAATAAAGAAAGAAGCAAAAACTAAATATCGTTTTTTTTTTAGGAGGCTTCACCTCCAAAGTGGGAATCAAAGCTTTGGCTGATATGGACAAACAGCAGTTAACTTTGTGAGTCAGATCTCATCAAAGCAGCAGAAATGAAAAGTAGTTAGTAGTTAGTAGTTAGTAGTTAGTAGTAGTAGAGAAAAAAGTGGTTGATATTTCCAGCTCCTTCATCAGTCAAAGGACACAAACTGTGGCTACGTCCGACGTCACATCTCATTTACACTGTGGTGAAATGGAAAGCGATTAAAGGGCAAAGATGAGGACAAATAACAGCCAAAGTGGATACAGGCAATGAGAGAAGACAAGTCTATATAGATCAGCTTTTTGTTTTCCTGTACTCACAGTCTCTGCTCACCCTCCTCGGACTCTCTGGGTCTACCCGGGTCTCTTTATCTCTGTTACTCCTTTTCTCTCTTCGCTCTCTGTCGATCTCACCGAGTCTGTCTGTCTCTAACGTGGCCTGATTTTCATTTCACTTTGTCTAGCAGCAGCAGAAACAAAGAGCTGCATGCTTTTGTGTTTCATTCTGCACCATAGCAGCACAGCAGAGCCAAAGAGGACGGAAATAAGTCTCCATGAGGAATATGAACAGAAAGAGTGCAGCACAGTACCTGTCATCTGTTTTTAGCAGCCGCTAGAGCCACAGTGGCAGGAGTCCGTACGTGACCGAACTGGCAATCAGGGGTTTACTCTGGATATATCCACTGTCACATCCAGTATATAGCAGCTCTTAATGACACGAAGCATTTTCAGAGGCAGGGCTGCAGGAAAGACACAGTTTTAGAGGAATTATAACAAATTTAACATGATGAACTTTTCAGCTGAGATTTGCACAAACTCAGAAACTTTCCATTTGCTTAAAGAGCAGCTCTAGCCACGGGAAACACATGTACTGTGTAACTCAAACTACATTATTCAACACAACTGGGAAACATGAAAGTGAAGAGCAGCTTTAATCTGAAAATGTCGATAATTGACTATAAGTTATCCTTTTAATAATTAATTTTATATTTCGGGTTTAACGTTCAGACAAATGAGCACCTGAGGTCATAATGAGAAACGAAATCTGAAGACTTATGGTTTTTAATGAAACTGAAACATCTTTATCATAAAAACTGGATTTTCAGGTTTGAATTTATGACTTTATATCACTTTGACTATGTTTAGGGTAAAAACCAAAGACAGCAGAAATGATCTAGTTTTAGTTTTCTGTTTTTCATATGAGTTGCTGCTGAGGTGAAAAGGAGGTGGGAGATATTTTTTACTGTACTTATGAGACTCCATATCACCGCTATAACCATCAAACTCTTTACCCTCGCCTTCAGCGAGCGGGACCTTCAACGACTTTGCCACATCTGAAGTCACGTAAATTACATTTCCCCAGCTCAGTATAACAGATTCACCTCCGGGGGTTTATCTCCTGAGCAGAAAGTTTTATTCCAGCTTATTCACTTTCAAATATTCTTTTGTTTCATGTGTTCAACTAAAAGACTGGACTTAAACAAATGGATTTTCACAAGCATCAGTTTGAAAACTGGAAAACCATCAACTGACTGTTGTAAAGAGGGAATTTCAGGAATTTCTCATCTCGTTCAGCTTCTTTACTGAACTTCCTGGTTTCATCAGCAAGGTCAAATCCTCCGAACACCTGAGCAGCTCCAGGGAAAAACATATTTTCCTGTTTCTGCTGCTCAGCTGTCAGAACAGCAAACAACATGTCGACACTAACATCAATTTCCCAGAAAGTAGGACGCATGAGAAGGACAGAGCAGATTCCTGGAGCTTTTAGACAAGCCCAGTGGATCTCATTTGTCAATCTGATCCCTCTTGTACCTTCTGAGAATAAGATGTGGCTGTAGAGCCACTTCAGTTCACACTTATCAGCCGTATAACAGAGGGGTTAGGGAGCTGGTACCAGAGCTCACACTGACTCTAGGCCAAGATATAAAATACTGCAGCATTTCTTTGGTTCTCTATGTGAGTGATTAGCAAATAGCTTCAATGGCAGGAAGGTTAGATCAAAACCCTTCAATTATTCTGACAAGTTTGACCAGACAATAATTTGTGTGGTTCTGTATTGACCAGGAACTGCAACAAAGCAAAACACTGAAATAAAATAAACATTCAAACAGGGGACGAGGATGATGATGGTTAGATGAGATGAGGTTAGAAGCGCAAAGTTTAAAATAGTAAATAAAACCCAAATTAATATTTTTTTTGTATAAGACACTTTAAACAGGTGAGCTGTCATGTGACGCAGTTACTGACCAGTAAGTTCCAGAAAGAAAAATGCTTCAATAATCACCTTTTCGGCTGCCATTAAAACTGAACTAATGAGGTAAAGAGAAGCAGAAACAAGCATCTGGGAGAGAAAAATCATTTCACGTAATGAAAATAAAGCTGGGAAGTCTCTTTAAAGCTTCCAAACACTGAGCATAATCAGCATTTCTACCTGCAACCCCACAGGAGGGGAGCTGGGGTGAGCATTACTATAACTTTATGAAACAGCATCATTAGCAGCATCTGTACAATAAGTCAGTCATATGTCATGGAGTGCTGAAAACCTGCAGGTTGAACCTCCAGCCAATCAGGACACCAGCTGATTTCACTGATTAAAGCAGCATCAACCAGACAGGACAACGTAATCAGCGAAATCAGCTGCTGGTGTGTGTGTGTGGGATGAGTGTCTGCAAAGTGCAGACGCTGTGGTGGCTGCTTTCCTCTGGTTTTATGTAAATCTGACAGACCAGTAAACTTCTTCGTTACGTGTGTGATGCAATGTGTTTTCAAAAACCCGTCTGGGCTGTGAAAGTCTTCCAGAACGTCCCGAGGCTTAAGGAACGCAGCACCGAGGCGTCCTCCGAGTCATCGCCACTTATCCTCCTGTTACCTGCGTTGCCCCTGGATACAGGAGAGATCTCTTTTCTTCTCCTCCCATCATGCCCTGCTTCGTATTCCAGGCACACAGCCACGAGTGTGTGTGTGTGTGTGTGTGTCTGGTAGTCAAGGGCGTGCACGCACAAAGACAGGACAGTGAGAGACACTTATACACACACACACACACACACACACACACACACACTGTACAGTTACATGAACACAGACACACAAACAAAAGGGACATTATACACAAATTGCTGCACACAAGACTGTCAGGTTGTTGCATCAGAAAAGACGACACCCCCTCCTGTGACTGAAAACACTGAAGTTAACTACATTCAGATGAGTGTGTGTGTGTGTGTGTGTGTGTGTGTGCGCACACGATATGTGTATTTGTATGCATGTACTGGTGATCAGGCAGCATATACAGTACATACATACACACACATGCTAAACTCTCTCACCTCCATGTTGAAGAAAAATATTAGCATAGTTTTCCGTTACATAACTCGCTCCCTGTCTCTTTGAGTTCAGAGGGGGCCCCAGACCCTCCTCATCCTCTGAAGTGGGATTAGTTTAAGGACTACAAGTACCAACAACAGGTGGTGTTCAAACCAGACACTAATACAAGTCGCACAACCTCAGACACGTCACCTACCAAAGGTGGTCTCAAAGTTTCCTTTTGAAAGCACCTGAAGGAAAAGAAAGTGAAACAGCCCTAAACCCTCAAGACCTGGGGACTTTTTTTTTAAAATATCCTCCTCAAAAACGTGACCCAAACTACAGCTCCACAACTGTTAAGGCTAAAATGAACAACCTTAGACATGGATAAGCATCCAAATACCTTTGCTTTGAAAAAAACATCTATCTCTTTTGTGTGCATTAGCTACAGTGTTCATTAAACCTGCCCCAATCACTTACACTAATCCTAATCCTAATCTCCCATACCAGTACAAGTCAAACACGTCTAGTCTGTATGCAAAAAAATGAGTTTAACGTACGTATTGCACAGTATTTTGCTGAGACTGGGTTGGGACACCAGGGTAGAGTAAAATCTGAAAAAAAAAACCCCCAACAATTCTGTTTTGTAGTCTCAGCTAATTGAAATTCAGATTAAAGAGTGAGAAACAGTCTAATAACGAGTCAGTGACACTAATGCTGCTGAACCTGTTCTAAAGGTTCTGAAATGCAGCTCTGCTAAATGTGATGAGGTGTAAATAAAGACCAACACTACAATACTCTCTGATAGAGCCAGTAAATCCTGAATTTAAAGACCAAAAGCTTTAGGAGTGAGTCTGAGGACACGAGGTTACGGGTTCAGTCCTCAGGTATCCAGATGTCAAAGGATAAAAACATTAAATTTTATTCTCAGGCTCATTTTCAAAGCTGTTTTCATTTTCCCTCCAGGTGTCATTTGTTCTATCATCAGCAGCTTTTTCTGAGATGACAATAAAAGACCTGCTTCCTGCTCACTGTGGCGATCAAGCAGCATTAAACCTGTGATAACTTTTTTTTTTGGGGGGGGGGGGTTCTCTTGGGGACAGAATAAACAAGCTCTGGACAACACACTCTAAAATTGGTCTGATCAAGTGAAGGGTGTCAGGCTGGAAAACCCTGAGCTGAAAGTAGTTTATTGTGTATAATATTCCACTTACAGTGTTTTATAGAATATATTTTCTATCAGCCTGTTTAAGCTTTTTAATGAATAATGAGAATTAGGGGGTTAATATCTGTGAAAACCATAAAACTGATGATCTGCACTAAAATAGAAGCTATCAGTACGGGTAAAGCACTGCTAAGAGACTATGAAGTAGAAACAGACGTAACGACTGTGTCGAGGCGTTTTCATCAGTGTGTATTTGACCAAGAGCAGAAAAAATCAAAACAATAGGTTATGAACTCAAATGCGAACATTTAATGAGATGGTTGGGAACACAGTGGCAGCGTAATGTAACATATGCTGTTTCTATCAAAGCGATGATCAAAGTGTGTGCTTTTATTGTGATTGCTCCTATTAAGAGAAGATGGCAGTCTTCATGAAGCCCTTTGGGGATGTTCAGGGAGATGCAGAACAAGGCAGGAGACAGGGCAGAAAGAGGTTTTTACCACCACTGCATGTTGTGTTTTAGTGTCACTTAGTAAGTTAGCTACCCCGCCCCTTTTTTTTGCACACAGCCGAAATTAAACTAGCTGTTGTCTTTACATTTTAAGGGTTGTATTGATGACCTTGGTGTCGTTTAAAGGAAAAGCTTTCCAGTTTATTATTTCACGCTGTAAAATATGAAATGTGACCCTGCTTCCCCCCATAGCTGGGCTGTGTGCCCAGCATTGTCAAGTAAACTAAGTGTAACATTTGGTGCCATTTAAATCCCCCTTCCGTCTCGTCCGCAACACAGTATGACACGTCGCTGGAAAGGGCTTTTCATTGGCTACAACGTACGTCAGTCATCATTGACAAACAATGCGACTGGCTCATTCTACTGTCATTAGAAGTTGGACAGTGACTGAACTGATACACACACTTTATCTAACTGTTGCCATTAGTCAAATTTCATGCTGAATTTTAATATTAGCAGCTTGGTTTAGGATGGCCATGAAGGTCTGGTGGTCAGTCCACCACGTTGACCCAGACGCAAACATCTTGACAAACTATGGATTACTGGGATTATGACTTTGGTAACTCCCTCACTCCTCTTCTACAACACCATTACCATTGTGGACTTCAGTGAAAAACTGACAGGATTACAATGACATTTTGCATCACACAAATGACTGTACTTATATTTTCATGTCCACCGCTATGCTGACGATACACAACTGTATGTGCCTGTAAAACCTGATGACCCTTCTCGATTAACGATTAACTCACAGACCTGCTTTTCTGCCAGGAACAGCCTGATGTCAAGTAATTTCCTGCTCATGAAGATAAAACTGAGAAGCTGCTCAGTGGCCCAACACTAAAACCAGTAACAACAAACAGTAAATAACTGTGTGAGTGCTAGTGCTAAAATTCTTCAAATGGTTCAAAACACTAGAATCTTAACTAAATCCAGAAAATCTGTACAATTCAAGAACACAATCTATAGCAGAACAGTATAACTTACAGGAAGGAAGATTTATGGCAGGTCTTTGAGTGTTAGACTGTGGAAGTTTAGCTATAGGCCTCATAAACTGCCAGCTGAGTGTGTCTTTAATTTATCCTAGAAATCTGGATAACTAATAAGGCTATCACTTTCCACATAGAACAGTAATTTAAAAAAATTACAACCTTTCCCTCGAGTTTCAACAATTTCAATCAACAATCTGTTTGTTTTTTTGCAGTCAGAACTCTAAAATTTCAACACCTTGAAGATACAGGTGATCTGCATTTAAACAATAAAACTAGTTGCCTGAATCAGTGATAGTTTAGCTGGTATTTTGTAGTTTACAGCTGTGCCTTTGTGTTTTCTGATGATCACAGTGAAAAAACGCCACATGAAAACCAAAGGATGGTGAACACTACTGTCTACTACAGCCTGCTTTGCAAAAAATGACAATCACATGATTTACTGGTTTGGAATAAAGGGGTTACATGTACATTTTCTGTGTGTGCATCTCCAAATACCCCCTAAGGCCAGCAGTGAATGAATTATCACATGTTGGCATTAATGTCTGTGCGGTTTAACATGTACAGCTGCAGCTTCACGCTGACTTCAATGGTCTTGTCAATGCTTTAGGCAAAAAGCTCCTTGATGAACTGTAACCTTGACATTTTACTACCCTTCACACAGGAAGATCCTGAGTTAAGGGTTTTATGCCCACACCCCAGGAGAGACATTAAGAGCAGACAATCAAATAATACAGTCACATGAAAGCAGAAATACAGTGTGTTAGCTTTTATAGTGTGTTGTTTGTGTGAAAAGCCCAGTAAGAGTCAACATGTTTGAACTCCTGAACCTGCTGTTTAATTACAGGGCTGTAAAATGACTGGGAGGGGTTATTAGGAGGTGTCGCCTGCTGTGTGAGGGGGAGGAAGTGTGTGGGTCTGGTTATGGGCTCGTTCTGTGTTTGAGTGAAAACGAGCAGGATTTATCCATATCAACAGTGTTCCTATTACAGGCGGCACTTGGTGGTGGCCTATTGTTGGCAGAAATCACAACCGGCTCTATCTTCCCCTGCAGACAGCACGAGAACCGAGCACTGCCTCCTCTCTTTCTCGCCTTCCTCCCACCTGGCTTTCTCTGGCTCTTTTCAGTCCTTATTTTATCAGCACTGCTATCTTTAACTGGCTTTTCCCTTCTTTGCTCCACTTCCTCGTTTTAACCTTATCTGATTTCACCTCTCTGTCCTTTATTCTGGTCTTTTACATTTATTCTAGGACTTATTTAGTACCCAGAGCCTCTCGTCAATCTTCTTCCCCTCTTTATTTACAGCTGTATCGTCATTTCTTTCCTACCACTTACACATTAATAGTTACATTTGACTTCTCATTGTTAGTTTCTTATAATACTTGTAATTTAGGTTTTAAAGCCACCAAGCCAGATTTTTATTGACTGTGTTTAGTGTATTATAAAACATGAGGGCTGTTACAGAAAACTACTGCATTTCCCATGAACTCTTGAAGCCACTATATCCTCACACTAACCGTTGACACAATTCAGCTTTACAATTGCCCTGGTGAAAAGTCACAAAAAGGGAATCGTGTTTTTATTTTCTTGTATAAAGTTGCAAAGTGGGATTTGCTATTTCAGAGGCCCTTGTTTTCCTGTGCACATAGTTGGAGAACTTCCATAACTTTGATCGACATCAACCTGTCCCAGGTGACTCATCAGTGCCACAGAGGAACAACAATCTTAGAAAGGAGGCAGATACTTTGATTAAGAAGCTACAAGCATGTGCATTTTGAAACATCCAAACAAGGGACTTAAAATTCAGTTTTGTTTATCACTAACATGGTAGGAAATAATGATAAAGCACTTCCTATTATAAATCACTTTTAGATTCAATTTGGATGAATTCAGCAGCTGTTGCTCTGTATTTTGTTCAGAATTGGCTACAGCTCTGATTCACATCTTTATCTGGATGTTTCTCCATTGTGAAAGTACTGAGGCTTATGGGTATTGTAGTATTTTGAGCTGTCTGCCATGTCAAATGTCAACAAAGCTGTAAATTTATTTGAACTTGATGTCAGAACATCAACCTAAAGGATCATCTTGGAGACAATGACAATAATACTGGTGATTCATGGGATTTGAAGTCATTTAGATAAGTCATCCAATGATTTATATTCAGTCTGGTATTGAACTTCTTTTTCTCTTTAACGGCCAGCGGCAAGTGTCAACCAGATTCCTTAAATATAACAGTCCAAATCAAACAAACTCATTCAACCAGCAAAATAAAAAGTCAGAAATCAGTTTCAGTTCTTTATTAAAATCATTGTTTTAATTCTGTCCTGCTTGCAGTACAGCACAGTATTGTCACTGTCCCCACTGGTGAAGCAGAGTCGAGGCAGCATCATGTACTTATGTGTGTATGTGCTCTGTGTGCACTCTGAAAGTATGTGCATACGTGTAGGTCTGTGTGTGTGCGAGGTGGTGACAATAATGTGTTGCACAACTAGCCATGATCCCATACAGTCAGTCAATACAGCAGTATGAATACAAGGCCTTGAGACATTGTTCCGAGGTGCACAGGCAGAAACTGTGGACGTGTTTCCACTGCAGGCTAAAACTGGCCTTGCCAGGGCTAAGGGCCAGTAAATACTTCAAATATTTTTAAAAGCAATGTTGAAAATTGAATCAACTTTGACCGTACTGACATTAACATATCATGAGCTGGGCAGGAGGGAGGATCTCTTTTCTCTGGCAGTGTTGTTTCCATATTCTACCCAGTGACGTGCAGGATCATAGATGTCTATTTAGGAATCCATCCCAGCTTGCAAAATGTGGGAATATGACTTAAGGTTATCAAAAGAAGCCCTGGTTTGGCCATTTTTGGCCTTAGTGGGAAAACACTCATCACCAGCAGGTTTAGCCCTGCCCCTAACATGATGTCATATTGGCTTTACCAGGTTTGTAAAATTAAGAAACAACCAGTGTGTTTGTTGTGTATAATCCTTTTTTGTGTTTGTTTTACAGAACAGCAGCTTGGCAGATACAACACACTATGTACGTATATCAAAGTCCTTATATATACCGTATAGGTTGTTAGGCAGGGGTAGCTGTGCATGTTTTTGTGTAATACAGCTACTAAGAGACGCAACAAAAAAAAAGAAAAGAAATAAAGAAATAAATAAAAAGCCTGTGCTGCTGCTACATTGTGATTCAAAGAGGTCACCTCACTGTACACCGCGGTATAAACTCCAGGGTCCGACACGAACCCCAAACAGGGTTAAGAATGTGACCCCTAAACAAGTGAGGGCTGTGGTAAAAGCTGCTGTATCCATAAAAGGTTTAATTAGTCATTACTCTGTAGCCCAAACCAAAAATAAAGGCCCCTCTGGGTAGACAAACACACGCCACCACTGCTACAGTGACACGGTCATAAGACACTCGCGCACCCCTCCACATTGTCACTCTGTTGAATTCTTAGCGTTAGCTACAATAGATAGCTAATGGAGGCGGATGGTTGATCTTAAGTGAGCAAAAACACAGTTACATACTGGTCTCTGTTTTCGCTGGGTGGTAGGGGAGCTTGGCAGGAGGTTTGAGACAAGGAGAGACAGACAAATAGACAAAAAAGACATTCTTTGAGATAATACTGTAAATTTAGTAGACAAACTTATATAACATAGATTTTAGCATTTTGAAATATACTATCATATATATTTAGATATGCTGTTTTTGATGAAATAAATATATCCACAGATACTCTTCTTTTTTAAAAACAGATCAGCTTTACAATTGCAGACACGCACCAACACGATGGATAGACATGAGGAAAAAGGCAAAGGGGAGAGAAGGAAAGATCGGTGGCTCATTTCGTGAAAGAAACACTAAAGCTTTGTGTTCACAGCGCTAACAGCTACTGTGCTGCACTAATGTACAATCAGCTTTTTGCTGTTGTGTTTCAGGAACAGGCTGCACATACAGCATATGTGCAAATGAGCCCAACTGGTCTAACTGCAGCCCCCTTCCAAATAAGCGGATTTCTCTCAGGTCATAGATTCTGTGTATTTGGGGCATCAGGCTTGAGGTGCTGGTGAATGCACAGAAATATGTCACACTAACTTCCCATTTGTCCTGATTTCATTGAAATTTGTATGAGCTGTTTGCTGATTGAGATGAACAAAACAGTCTCCAACTTGGCTTCATTTTTTCCTGATAAAAGCAAACCTATATTTGAAATAAACAATTTCTGTTGTCAGTGTCAATATGAGGGATTGTGTGTGTGTTACACACATAATTTCTATTATTATTGTAATGGACTTGCAATGACAAACAATACCTCCAAATATCAAGATGCAAAACAACGATTTTCGCTAACACTATCCACCTCCACAAATATATATATATGATATATATATCTAGAATTGTTTCTTAAAGAAAGTAAGACAAACTACTCAACAAGTTCATGTTCAAAATGTAAATTTCTCTTTTTGTTTTCTTCAGCTGAAGTTAAATATGGCTCAGATGCAGTTCCAGGCAAACATGGACTGACCAGAATGTGGTGGGAAAGATGCCAGATGTTATGGCTGCAAAACATGAACAATGTTGTGCCACTGGCTTTTGACCCATCACTAAGACCCCACTGATACCCAGTGTCCGGATGTTGTAGACTAATGTTGGTGGATATGTCTGGCGACTGGACTCTATAGCTAGGCGCTTGACATCGGAGTGTAACTGCTGGTGTCAGCTCGGACATGGATTCAAAAGCTCTCTTCTTTACACAATTACAAGATGAGAAATACTTTTTCCAAAATGAAATCACACAGAAATGGCACCGTGTCCTTCATACACCATCTCTCAGAGCTGGCACTTTATCAAAACCACGTCATCCACCGGCTAGCATCCAACACAGGCACAGTCTCTATGACATCAAAACAGCACTCACACTAGACCTAATTCCCCATCCGACTGTAATGTCTTTGTAGCATGAGGCTAACCCCAGGTATGCTGAATAAAATATATACCCTCATACTAATACTGGCAATAATGGCAGGAGTAATTAGCATAAGGCTATAAGTCTATATTTCCCTGCAACCATCTGTCACTGTGTCTACCTGCATACCTCCACCTACTGTAGCATGTCCTGCTCAATGACAAACAAACTGGGTTGATTCGTTTTGCAAAGAGGGCTGTGTCCTGGCCTTGGCGCCACTTGAGTCTTTCGGAGGACAGTGATGGAAGATTAAATCATTTGTAAACAGAAACTATTGGAGACCTACCCTGCAGGGTTAGCATACTCTTGTTTACTTTAGAATACGTCAATGAACTGAAGTTAATTCCATTCCTGTTTGTTTGTCATGGACTCCAACCATCAGAAAAGCTACAGTTTCCATCTCCAAGTGTCTTGATTGATGTTGCAGCACCCTTGTTGGTGGCTGACTTTACATTCAGTGAAATACAGAAAGGGAACAGACACTTCCTCCGTGGTCATGGTTAGGTAGTAGAGAGAACGTTTCATGTGCACCCAAGCTTGAGTAGTACGGCACAGTGCTTACATTGTTTTAGACTTAATAAATGTCTTGATATATAGAACACCATCAATAACAACAACAACAACTACAACACAGAAGTAAAATAAAGCTTCAAAGTATAAAATCTTAACATGAACCAATGCTGAATAATGTATTTCTCAAGAAAAGGGAAGAGATGGGGCGTCTGGGTGATTAGGGATGTGTGTCCTTACGTGTGCATGAAAGCAGGGCTTGGTGTGTGTATTGGCATGTGCACGTATTTGCGAGATGATGGAATAATACTAAAAGGAAACACAGCAGCTAAAGTTGTACAGATTGATGTCAAGCTCTACTTAAATTTGGCACTCAGCTTTTCATTAAGCCAGTAAAATATCAGTCACAGTTGACTTACCCTGTTGTCAAGAATACAAACACAGAAAAGCACAGACACACAGAATAATCACATCAAGGAGAGGAGCCAAGAGGGAAGGACAGGAGAGATGAGTAGAAGATCGACATGTGAACAAGGCGGGAAAGGAGGGAAAGCAGAGGAAAAGGAGAAAGAACTGGAAAAGAATAGGGAGAGAAAAGGGGGAATATGACAGTAGAGAACAACACAGAAGAGGACAATAGAGGCTGCATTGGTGACACAGAGAAGACAAAGTGTTTATCAGCCTCCTCTCCCTCTAAACAAGGTATTGATCATACACAACAAAGGTGCCTCAGGTGGGCGTCACAGTTCTGCGGGGTGTAAACAGTTTGTTAAGGAAAAAGGAAAGTAAGGGTAAGCAATTTGTTTAAGGGAACAAAATAACACTGTTCTGTGTTAAAGACTTCCAAGAGCAGCAGGTATACAGTACTACAAAGTTCCTGAGCCCTCAGTAAGCATTAAGAATCTTCTGAATACAAACTGCTGCTCTGCTTCAACATCCAAAGCCCTTTACTGTCGATAGCAAAGGCGCCTCCTCCAGTTTGATGTCTGATTTATTTTTAGTGTCTTGGTTATCCCAGTTTATAATGCAAGTTGTTGCTGTGGTTATAGTCTTTCACATACTGAGAGGAATGAAAGGAAGCAGTAAGCACAAGATGGCTCCTGTTTTCCTTTGACCTACCCCATTGGGTTTGTTTGGCTTTCTGGTTTCTTTGTTTTGTGCAGAACTTCAAGAAAGGGCTCATTGTGTACACTGTACTGATGTGGCTGTGCAGCCATGTTTGCTGCCAGGCAGATTCCAATCCAGATCACCTGCTTTGCATCAGCTTTGCGGGGGTTGTCCTTTGATACCTTGTTGAACATCAGACCTCGCTCTCCACACTGGAGAAATGGGCTGAGCCCCTTCGTGAGCAAAGGCTCTTGGCTTTGAGCGGTAAGTGAGGAGACTGTGGAAACCTCTGGGGCTGGGGTACAGAGCGCAGTCTCTGGTACTGCAGTTTGGCACTTGCCGAAGCCATTGAGGAGGGTTGGGGAGCCCCTGGGGTTGATGAGACCACAGAGGGAGAGGATACAGAAGAGGAGGAGGTAGCAGGAGGAACGTGGATAGGGTGAGATGTAGACGGAGGAGCTGGCAGGGCAGGGAGCGGGGGTGGCATGTTAGGTATGAGGGTCGAGGGAGGGGATGACTGTCTTCCTCGATCTCGATCCCTGTCTGTTCTCTGTGTCCGCTGCTGAATACTAAGGTTTGACTGGCTCCCGGATTTTGATGGATTCTGTGAACGATCAGGTTTAGAGGAGGATGAGGAGTCGTGTTTGGGCTTCAGGGGACCACCAAAACTCTGGCAGTGATGGTATAGCTCTTCCTGGCTTCGTGAGGTTATGCGAGCCCATTTGGAGGAATGGGAGTGAGGATGGTGTCGGGGGGAATGACAGGAGGAACATGCTGCATGCCCTCTTCCCTTGTCCTTTGATTTGCGTTTACTCTTCTTCTCATCCTGTATGTGGAGTTTGTCCACTGACCAGTATCGTCGAGGAGGTGGCGGTGTTAGAGGTGGTGGGGGCCAGTGTGATCCTGATCCCCACCCTCTCTCACCTGCATCTGTTCTTCCTCCACCACCTCCACCAGACCCCCACCCACTCTCTGCTGTTCCCCACCGCTCTCCTCTTTCCAGGAACAGGTCATCTCTGCTGTTGATGCTGCCAGCTTTATCTCTGGAAGGGTAGGTGCTGAAAAACCAACCACCCCCTCCTATACCGCCTACTGCTCTGCCATCATGATCCTCCCAATACCTCTCAAACTTCCCAAACTCTCCTGAAGACCCATCGTCATCAGAATATATACAAACTACCTTATCATGTTCCCGGTCCTCATCAGACATGGTCCGCCCTCCTCCACGACGCTTCCCATGCTCAGCTTTTCTCCTCTCCTGCTCAGAATCTTCTTCGTCCTCTACTTCAGACCCCCACTCATGAAAGGACATCCCATCCTTGGAGTGCAGCTCGCTTCTTCCATCCCGGCCCAGCAATGGCCTCCTCTCGCCTTCCATTCCTACAGCATCCCTGTCTGAACTTTTACTCTTCCTCCTTTTAGAAGAGACAGGCAACAAGGGCAGGAAGGCAGATGGAATGGTGTCAGAGGATGGATTGCCCCCACTCCAGAACTTGACAGATGTTGAAGGCTTACTGCTAGAGCTATGATAGTGCTTGCTGTTCCTTCGCCTGTGGTGTTTTTCCTTTCCTCTACTATCTTCCCCATCATCTCTCTCCTTATCTTCTCTTTCCTTCCTCTCATCCTCACCTGGGATGTTCCATCCATAGCTTCTGACAGAGCTTTCACTCTTTTTGCGAAAGGACTCTCGTCTCAGGGGTGGGTATGGTGGGTAGTCTGGTGTCCCTGATTTGAGCTCCTCTCTTTTCTCAGGATCTCCTACCTCCTGCTCTGACCTCTTCCGCTCTCGCTTCCGCATCTTATCGTCTTTCTTCCTCTTCTTCTTTGCTTTACGTCGCTTTCGCTCTCTTTCTCTCTCCCTCTCCTCCCTCTTCTTCTTCTTTCGGCCCTTCTTCCTCCTCTTCCTTTCACGCTCCCTCTCTTTGTGATGCCTCTTCTCCTCTCTATCCACTCCTCCCTCTGGCCGGTTTGTTGTACCTCCCCTTCCTCGATCTCTATCACCCCACGATGCCCACCACTCCTGTAACTGTGCCAGTTGGCTGCCGGTCCTCTCTCTGCCATAATCTCTTTGAGGACGAGGCTTTCGTGGTGGAATTGGTGGAGGTGGTGGGCTACATGGCAGTGAACGCGATGACATGCGGCGTGAACGAATCTTCTTCCGTGACCCTAGAAGGAGGCTGGACTCCTCTGTGAGTAGATCTGAGTCATAATCATCATCTACCATAAAATCCCGATCACCTGCTCGATACCGGAAACTCAAAGAGGAGTTGTAGGAGCTGTCACTGGAGCAGGAAGAGGGGGAGTTTGATCGAGAGAGCGAGACAGATGACGAAGAAGAGGATGAAGATGACGTGGAGGAAGATGAAGAGGACGAGGCACTGGAGCAGGAGGAGTAGAAACGGCATGGGGAGGAGGGAGTGGTAGGGGTGTGTGTTGGGGAGGAAAGGGGGACAGGCAAAGGAGGAGGTGGAGGAGGACGTCGCCCTCTCCTTCCAGCTCCTTCACTTGCTCCGTACCTCCCACCTCCTCGCCTCCCCAGAGGGAGTATATTCTCGTACAGGGGACCTCCTGAGCTTTTTCTCCTAGTCTGAGCTAGGCTCCCTCGTCGCCAAAATGAAGGCCTTCGTGGAGAACATGGGATTGGTGGAGGAGGCTTGGAGATTAAATGCCCTGGGCCTTGTTGGGGTCCTTTAGGAGGCACCCGTGGCATTCCTGAGGCTTTGGGACCTCGAGGATTAACTTTGGGAGTCTGCTGGGGGCCCCCTGTTTGTTGGTCTGAGTTAGCTCCGAGCCCCTCTGGATCTATTGGACCATAATAACGCTTATATTCATCTAGCCCAGTGTCACCTCCTCCCCCTGCTCCACCTGCAACTCCTCCTTGCAGGCTCCAGTGCTGTGCAAAGTTCTGCTGATACTGCTGCTGGGCTTGGAGGTCAGTGATCCCTCCTGCTATACCCCCAATGCCCACTCCTCCACTACTGCCTCCACTTATAATTTTCTCTGGCTTTGGCCTGTTCCAGCGATCGACCACTGCAAGTCTGCGGTCATGTCGAGGCAAGAAGGTGGAGCAAGGCATGGGGCCTTCCAGTAAGGGGCTATTTGAGGGACCCAGCGCCATTGCAGAGTGTCCTGTAGTTGGCGGTGATCCGGGTAGTATGGTGGTGTAGGTCTGCCCCTGCTGCTGCTGTTGGTGGTGTTTCTGCTGCTGTTGCTGCTGCACCATGGCAATGGCAGCTGTGTTGTTTACTGTGGCTGTAACCAGGTGTTGTTGTGGGGCGGTAGACATCGTGGTCACGGTGTGGTACTGGGGCAAAGAGCTTTTGCTGCCTCCTGGTGCTGTCTCGTCCTCAAACTGGCAGCAACTGTACATCCCCTGGGTGGAGAGATAAAAGACAGATTGTAATTAGACTAACAGGCTGCCCGGTATGATAAGGACGAACAGTGTGTGTGTCAGGAGGCCAAAGAAAGAGACATCACCGACTTTGAAAGGAAACTTACAGAGAACTTAGCAACACAAACCTTATAAAAGCAGGTTTTGGAGATGAAATCCTAAGGCTTGTTCAGTCCTATACCAACTTTCTCAAAACAAAATGTCCAAATCTTTGTAAAAACAACATTTTCCACTGTTTTTTTATTCCTACACATCAGAAAATGATAGTAATTCCTTCAAAAATAAAGCAATGACATGACCGTTTCCCATGTATTGTTGTGCTGCAAAATAGCAGTATTGACTAGAATCAGACTGATTTAGGAAAAGTGTTAGTGGTTTGTACTATAGACGGACAGCCCAGCATTACACATAGAACTGGCTCAGTGTGGATATTTTTATGAGTAGCTGTAAAAACAGGACAATGGCTGCTGTTCCATTACCATGTTTTAATGAAAACCAACACAGGACCAGTGTCGGCTTAAACCTGGGACAGACTGTTGGATCAAGAGAGGATTTAAATTTGTCTGGGCAACAACCTATGTATTTTATTCCTCCTCTATCCACACTATGTTTTTAAATCTTTATTCTGTGCCACCCACATCGCCGGCTCAACATGTTTCACAAAGACCGACTCCATTTTGAGAAAAAGAAAATAATCTGTCTTTCTTCTTTCTCTGAGCATGCTGAGAAATCGCTCTAGGTGATTTCCCTCCACCTCCAGTTCTCCGTGTCACACATCTGCTATAAAGGCAGACAACAGGGAGGGCTGACCATTAAATATTAATCAGAGTTTAGGAGAAACTTTGGACTGAGTTTACCAGGCTTCTTGGAGTGTCAATTTTCACACCATCAAACCAAACAAAGCTTTCAGCAAACAAAGCAACATTCAGCCGGAATGGGACTAGAGAGTATAGAGCTTCTACAGAGGCGTCAAAACTATGGGGGAGAGCGAAAACTACAAAACCTTATTTTATCGTTGTGACAGATGTTGGGTTTTTAGGGGACCACCTTTCATGTGTACTTGGTCAGTCTTTTCTCAGCCCACAGATTAAGATTAAAATGTTCACTTCATTTGCTGTGAAGCAGAATTTTTTTCTCACCACACACAGTAAGAAATTTTTGTGGTGAAACTAAACAAAGCGAAAACCTTTCATGGTCTGGCGTTCTTAAAGAAAAACATTGTTCTCAAAATCTTCTTGGGATCCAAGCAAACAACTGATGCACCGAGAAGATGCAGCAAGAATTTGTCCATTTCATGTAAAAACAAACTTCTTTCAAGTAACTGCCAGATACTAGGGCCTGTATGTTAAATCATTCAGGAAGAGGTCAGTGCACAGGCAATAAAAACTAGCCTCACTTTTATTACCTTGATTTTATAAATGAAATTTTAGTCACAAACATCTTCAAAGGGAAAAACTCAACATCAGCACAGAGATAGAGAGATTTAGTCATTTATATGAAAGTCCACATTTTATGGTGGATACTCCTTGTATTCAGTCCTTACGTCGCCATATTAGGACTGAATCACTTTGAGCTGCAATTTGCTGCCACTTGGCAATAAATTGATTATTCTCATTTGGTTTTAATGAAGTGTTTCAAACATGCTTGGTGAGAACACTTTAGATCATCAGTCTGACTTTCTCCAGCTCAGCAGCAACATTCACCAAAGCTTGATATGAATCAAAAATGAAATCAGAACTACGTATAAAATTCAATATATATGTTCTGCTTGTTCTCTAGTACAGTGTATATTTACCCCTCGCTGTAGATAGATGGGACTCAATTAGCAGTACTGAGGAGGGCCATGTAAATCACAGACACTCTATTATTGCTCATAGGTGAAGATAATTCATAATATCCATCAATATCTGTCAGATCTTAATGAAAAAACGTGTGGGGCCAACTGTAAATCTCTGTTCCCCGCCGGGATACAGATCGGATTGAGAGACTGTAATAATAGCCCTTCCGGACACATGAACCAGCAGTCCCAGTAGCAGAAGTGCTATCACAGTCCCCAGAGCATGGGGCGCAGCACACTGTGAAATTGAAACTCGGGTGAGTCACTGTTGGGTTGAAGGAAGATACAGAGGCCAGATGCAGAGGCTTTAAAGCAAGTGCAGCGTAAAGCTTGGGAGATAACAGCTAACTGGAATACAGAGCGTCACTTCTATGCAATTGATGGTTTTATTCTTGGAATCAGATTGTTCAGGTAGTCAGCTTTGCTCATGTGAGGAAATATGTTGGTACACTCAAGATTCAAGTATGTAAGAGTGAGGTTACACATCTCATATCACGTGTTACAGGACATAGACAGTCCCGGTGATGGAGCTGCTGTTGGATGAGGTGGATCTTGACATAAACACTTTGTAAAAGTGTCTCAGTTAGTGTTTTGATTTTAATCTGACATGCAGACAGTTCCATTAGATACAGCGGTGTTGGATTTTAACATGCAGTAGATTCACACGCATTGTTATGAATAATTGTGGGTGTAATTTTCTAAAATAATTCGGTTATTGTACTGAAATCCACGCTTGTAGGATTATCTATGACAGTGTGCTTTAAGAATCTTAGCCGAGGTAACACAGGTTGAATGTCTGGTTCCTTCTGTTGAAAAGCAGCATCCTGTTATTGCAGGTTAAAATTAGACTCTTGATTTAGTTAGACTCGAGTACTCTGCACTTACGTTGGAAGCATAATGTAATGTTATGTCCTCTTCCCTTTTATAGTGCAATTAGAGCGCTGCATAAATTAGCCATTTTCTCTGCCTTGACAACCCAGAGAAGGTAATAAATCACAGTGGTACCAGTGGTACTTAACACACCAGGCTCTCCACCACAGCATCTTCTGACAAACAAGAATATCTCCCCCGTGCTCTTTGAAGCCTGATTCTCACTTCAGCAGTCGCCCCCTTCCACCTTGTCCTTTCTGTCCATGTCATTTCTTTCCATTCCTCAGCTCCTCCTGGCCTCCCACCTCTCCTGCTATACTCCACTGCCTCTGCCATCCAGACCCCCAGCTTTCTCTTCTTATCTCAAAGTTTCCCTCCCCTACCTTCCCACTTCTCCCGGTCTCATCCTCTCAGGATACCTTCTTCATCTCCACCCTTCCCTTGATGCTCCCTTCTTTTTTCTTTAATTCCTTTACACCTCGACCGCCGTAAATCGTTTTTAGGGCCTGTACTGAATATGCCCTGAGCTGAACTTACAGAAACTCAATTGGCTCTAAAACAAAATAGCTGTGCAACAACTGAGTGATGGCTCTGCCCTAGACTCTATCAGCCAACCCCCTCCCCCCTTGGTGTTGTGCCAATGATAAATACCATTGATCTTCCTTTTTTTTGGCTCTACCTCCTTGTTCCTGCTGAGTGCCAGAAACAAGTACCACTATTGAGTGGTACCTGCTTTTGTGCAATCCATATCTCGATTGTATCTTAAATAACATTTTCTAGAATAAATCCAAATTTAATGGACCCCCGTAGCTGCCATGAGTCCATACCTGGAACAGAAGATCCTAAAAGTTTCTCCACCTTTCAGTCTTATCAAAACATCTGCTCCTGCATAAATCATTTAGCGGTGCTGCTCCAGCACTGTGTTATGAATCTGCAGCTTGTTTCACTGATTAATTCTCCCTTCTCAGGCTGAGGGTGTGCAAATCAGCTGCTGTAGTGTTGACATGGAAATGAAAAAAGCTCAGTGAATTGTTTTCTCTGTTTGGAGGAGATATTTTCACCTTTTTCTAGAACGTGTCTGTGCTATTCTTTCATGTATCTTGAGGATAAATGCACCTAACACAAAGAGCCGCACAGCACTTTAAAAGTGGATGTGACCTGAGCTCTGCACAAAGATGCAACAAAAGCATCTGTTTCTCCAAGTTATGCATGTTCTAATTAGAAAACCTGCCATGTGTGGTCCACACCAACAAGAAAAGGCTTCACAAATCTGTGAATGCCAGATAGTGAAAATACTTCTTGACCTCCGTGCTACACCCATTACAATTAATCACTGTTTTTGTACTGAGAGCGTTGCAAACACTGTCTGAGTTCTCTCTTGGGCATAATTCTGGGTAAAGTCTAACAGGCTGAGACAACCTTGCTTCCTTATTTGTTTTGTGTCTTTTCTAATATTCATTTTAATGTTTCTGCTGTTTGCTGCCTTTTTCCATGTTCACTTTCACGCGTTAGGAAGCTCAGGGACGTTTTATTAATTAGATATTTTAAAATTATTAGTCTCTCGCTGGGCAGCACGGTGGTTTAGTGGTTAGCACTGTTGCCTCACATCAAGAAGGTTCCTGGTCTGAAACCCATCAGGGGCCTTTCTGTGTGGAGTCTGCATGTTCTCCCTGTGCTTGCGTGGGTTTTCTCCAGGTCCTCTGGTTTCCTCCCACAGTCCAAAAACATGTATGTCAGGTTGATTGGTGACTCTAAATTGCCCATAGGAGTGAGTGTGAGTGTGTGAGGTTGTTTGTCTCTATGTGGCCCTGTGATGGACTGGGGACCTGTCCAGGCTGGACCCCTGCCTTCCACCCAGAGAGAGCTGGGATAGGCTCCAGCAGGTCCCTGGGACCCTGGTTAAGGACTAAGTGGGTCTAGATGATGGATGGATAATCTCTCACCCTGCTGAGAGCCAGGAGGAAGTCCATTCCACCAGATCTCTTCACACAGTGCCGTAGTTTCCAGTACACCAAATGTTCCCAGGCAAATACCAGGAGGCTGAGGCCCATTGCCACAAGCAGCATGTAGAAGACCCCTGCCATGTTGTCAATGTCCAGTTTACTGCTCATCACCTGCAGGAGGGGAGGGTGGAGGAAGACCAGATAGAGGTGAAACGAAAAAGAAGAGAAATGTAAAAGTTAGAAGAGGTGAAACATAAATGATAAGAGGCACAGAAGTGAGACAGGAGAATGTATTTATACCTGACAAGAGCTAATTTGTCTTCCAGACAGCAGATAAAAAGTTAATTATAGCTAGAAGTACAATAGAGAATCCTTCTCTGTCGCTGCATGTCAGAGCAGCCATCTGTGGTATTTTACAGCCCTGCACTCACAACACCGATGCAAAACACAAACTGCGTCAGTTGCCACAAAATATCTGGTGCTCATCAAATGAAGAGAGTTTTGTTTTTTTTTCAGGCAATTTTAATGCATTCACTTGCACAGCTCTCACGCTGCATTCGCTCCTGAATCAAAAATGATTAATGCTTTGCTTCAAATTCTTTGGCTCCTGCTGGGACATTTGCACCCAGACATTTATTCAGTGTCCTCTGTTTCAGTTACTCTGGGAAGCAATGACAGTAACTAAATGATAGGATGGAAAGCAGGAGTTTGAACAAACCTGGTAAAATGACAGGTTAGAGAAACTTACAAGATCTGGTTTGAATCCAAGAACATCAGCCCCACAGTCTGTGACAACTTTACCCACCCAACCTTTGAGTTTTTCACCATCAAGCATCAGGTACCGATGGTTTCAAGTGTCAGACACATCCGTTTGGTTTGAAGGGATAATAAGTCAGATAAACTGACTGAATTAACGTTACAATACTGTACTTGATGTTATGGTTTCTTAATAAAACATGACTTGGGTTACACTCTGAAAACAGTGGGGGATGGAGAAAAGACGTCGTACCTCGATCTTATCATTGTGGCAGATGCCCGACAGCCAGAGACGCTCCAGCATATCAATCTCATCTGCGAAGAGGAGGAGGGAGAACCAGGAGGTTAAAAGGAGGCAGAGCTGAGTGGAAATTATATAAGAGAGCTATAAAAGCAAAAAGAAAAGACGGTTTAAGATTTAGAGGAAGGAGAGATGGAGGGTGGGGAGGAAGAACAGGCACGGTGAGAGAGAGTGAGGAGGAGGATGAGGGAAGGAACAGACGAGTGAGAAGGAGCTACAACAGCACTAACGGAGAAAATAAGAGGGAAACATCCTTCAAACAAGGGGGATCACCATCCCTTTGTTATGAGAGCGAGGTGTGTGATCCCTGAGGACGAAGAAACGGAGAGAGGTGAAAGAGGAATGGAGATCATGCCCACAGAACCATGTTAGAAATGAAATACAATTAATAAAGTCCACGGAGAAACATCTGAGTTCCTGTGTTACAGATGTTACCAATTAAAAGCACAGAAACATAAATCATGAACGGAGAGGAGAAGGGGGCGAGAATTAGCAGGGCTGGAAACAAAAGTTCTGAAATGCAAAAGAGAAAAAAGTGGGAAGTGCAGGCGGAGTGAAGCCTTTTGAAGCCGGCTGGGAAATGTGGTGGCGTCTGCACACCGAGGGCACGGCAGATGAAAAGCAAGGATGAACACAGACATTCACACACTTCACACACACGTAATACACACTCTGAGCTCTGATGTAATGGGACTCTCAGCACCGGACATTAATGCATTAATCACAAAGAATGAGCAACAGAAAGGAAGAGCAGGATCACATTTACAGAGACGTATGCAGACAGATGTGCACTGAGGACTTTCAGAAACTAGCACACACACACACACACACACACGCACACACACACTCAGAAGCTGTGAGTGTACACACTATGAAGGCATCCGAGGTCCAATTCCCAGTGCTCATAGTTAGAATATTAATCGACCTCTGGGTTAATTAACGTCGTCTGGAAACCCGGACACGGATTAGACCACCACAACTTGACCATGTTGGCTGAAGCGTCAAATCCATTCAAATAAAACACAAATTTCACTCCGACGTGTGTGTGTACCACTTTGTGCCACTTTTCACTTCCGCAACAGTCACGAGGGGGAATTCAAACGTTCCTTGACAGCTAAATTAAACCGACCCTGCCTCCTCTTCTCCCCACTCGGCTTCCTGCACAGACCCTGACAACAGACGTTAATAAGCATGTTCATTCTGTGTGCGGCTCGCTTCCATAATCTAATTCATTGAGTTTCAGCGTGGGCTCGGCTGATTTCTCTCTCCCTGTCCGGCCCTCCGCCTCTCTCCTTTTATCCTCCTGTAAATACGTTAATCATGGCAGGCGGCGGCACACGAAGAGCTGACAGAGTTTCAGCCGTGTCCTTTCTCACCTGCTCCAAGGAGGAAAATGCCACCGAGTAAAGCGAGGAATCATCTGCACAAATGAAATGAGCAGGCGTGCAAACACAGAGGGGCCAAAACCAGAGGTCAGAATAAAACTCATGGTTCATTTTGTTGATTCCAGTTTAGCAATTTAAGGAAAAGTCAATTCACTTTGAGTCCATTTGATTTCTGACCTAGTGAACACGTTTGTCTATCATTTAAAGCTTTACCTGGTCAGTTACGAGGATTTAAGACCCTCGGTGGCGTCATTAATAACATCTGCTTTATTCCATCAGTACAGAGAAAAACATTAAGGGAAACAGCACTAGGCCCTGGAGCAGCCTGGTAGTCCTTCAGTCTGGGGTGTACGTCGCATCCATATGCCACAGGCCTCACAACTGTTCTGTTTTACTGCACAGCAGCAGGTTCTGTACCATCTATCCTGCAGGTGCATCAGTCCCTGCACAGTGTGTCATGATGTCTGGCACCCACAGCACCCAAACAAAGGATCACCCCGACACAAGTCGAGGTGTGTTACTTTAAGGAGCTGACACGGGTCAACACTGGCACATCCTGACCAGCTGATGGAGTCATCAGTGTGAGGGCCTCAGAGACCACCGGTGTTTACCTCACCGTGTTCGTTCAGACTGGTCAGATGTTTCTGATCTGGTGACAGGGGTGCTCTCCCTGTAGGCGTCTCTCAGGAGGCGGACACGTCTCCTGGCGGCGGATGAGTTTTCGTTGGCTATTTAACCAAAACGTAACCACAGAGGTGGCAGGTCAGAAAAATCAGGACACCTGTCCTGCCCCAGTGAGCCTGTTCCTCTCTCATTTAGGTTTTCTGTACCGCCTTGACTTTAGTCGGCTAATCACAAATCACATGACCCTGAGCATCAGCAGAGTCGCCTTCACTTAATAACTTTAATTTCACACATTTTGTCTCAAGCAAGAAACAAAATCTGAAAAAATAAAGCGATGATTGGGTTAAATGCGTTTTTTTTTTTTTTTAAAGGAAGCTCATTAAGAAAAGACCTTGTTCTGGTCTTTATTTCATATTTCAAAGTTGCTCAGTTTCATTTACATTTTTAGCCTGTGACACCTACACTACATTTTCGTCTCGGTGACACTCGGCACAGCAGCAAACAGGGTATAAATAACTGTGATGGAGTAAAAAGTGAATATTGGATGGGACAGAAAACAACAAATCCTTTAAAGTTCCTGTAACAGCTTCTTTGTGACTGACAGAAGCAAATGACCTGAGCTCATGTTCCTCTGCCTCTCTGTGTTTTAAAAGCTCAAATAATGATGAAACGACAGAACAACGTGATCTTTTATTAAACATCGGTTATTCTTCCAACAAAAACTCACTGGGCCACAGTCCAGCAGGGCGACTTCCATTGTGTTTATCTGTTTGTTTCTACATGCTGACCCTAAATTATCTGCAGGTTTTGTTTGACTGTGGAATTAAACTAAACAAAAAAACAAGAAAAACTTGCAGGTTTAGAAAAATATCTGTGCCTCTATTTTAGGATGATAAAATTAAAATCAACATCTGAGTCTATGAAGACTCAAAACCATTCAGACAAAAAGAAATTCTCGAATTTCTCGAGGGCCTAAAATGCTGCTGCAGTATGTTCCAGCCTATAGATGCTGCTCAGTCAGCATAGATCAGAGCGACTGACAAACAAAAGAGGACTGGACTGGAGAAGAACTTTGGAAATGCACTGTGGTGGGATTTGAGTCCAGATGCATCGTCAGCAGCTTTACCAGCACAATCATTTTGTTGATGGTTTATTTCTTGGAAGTGTTGGAGCCAAGTGGGACCTGACGCATCGCGGCCTCATCTTTCCTTTATATTAGAAACAAGGCTGCACATTTTCTCTCCAGCTGTGCTTCATAAAGTTCATAAAGGGGGGGCAGGTAGAAACTACTAGAAAGGAGCTGGTTTTTAAATGATAACGAAGGTTCAGCTTACAAATAAATAAACAAACTCAGTCTGTGATGGGTCATTTCTCTTAAAGATCATCCTGTTTTCCTCACTAACACAAGCTACTTCCTTTCAGTCCTGTTAAGTAGTCCCCTTCCTGGAGACTACAGGTCTACAGGACTACAGGCTGTGCCCTCTGAGCAGCTCGAAGGTTTTAAGGTGAAAATGGAGAAGCTGCTGAGTTTTATTGGCAGCAGCTCAAACTCAATGAAAAGTGTAAGTTTAAACAAAAAGATACTTGGTAAAATATAAAATAAAACTTGAAACCTGGCAAAGTGAAGAGAAGGGCTTGTCTGTAATGTACTCGCAGACCCATCCTGATTTAAAGGATGGGTCCTAAAATCTGGAGGATCCATCCTTTAAAATGATTTTCTTCCTCTAGTAACCATTTTAAAGAAAAACTCCTCAATTTTTACACTTTTCAGCCTGAGCAGCTCCAGGACCAGCGTGCTATCAGCCTCCAGTGTTCTCCACCCATGGGAGCTGCTGTCACTGCTGGCGCTCGGCTCTCGGGCTCGCTAATTGTGAACAGGCTAAATTGTTCCCCAGAGCAGCCAATTTGGTGACTGACCAGCCATGTGCTAAAAAGAGAAACACAATGCTCTAACAGAGAGAAGAGTAACAATTACAAGACCTACAAGACCTCTAAACGCCTCCGTTAGTGCTGTTTGGCCAAATCCACTTTTAACGACAATTAGGATAATCACATGGGCGCTCCGGAGAAACCATCAGGCTGCCGCCTGTACAGGTGGGTTTGGATGTTTTTGTCCACCGACTCTCCTGTTGCGTCTGTGCCTGCTGACTTATCGCCGTCACAGCTTCGCTTCATGGAGGCTGCTGCGTTGTAACAGCTGGTTCGGACATTTCTAACTTTCCACTCTGAAATATGAGCAGGACAGATGATGCTGAGCTGCACCGACGTCACTATTTCAATTTCAGTGTGTAAGTTGTTTTATCATTTGAAATAATCTAAATAAATCACTCTGCTCTAGGTTTTGTTGACATGCGTGCTCTACTGCTTTTTATTAGACTTCCTTTTCTGGGTTATTTATGGTTTCACTTAGAGTTTTTCTATGTTTCATTGTATTTCTTTCTGTATTACTTTATTGTTTTGAGTCTGCTGGTTTAAATAGACATTTTGCTTTAGTAAAACATAATCATTTACTGTACCTCACACAAACTACAACTAAAAACCCTTTTCAAACCAGTGTATAAACGCACAAACATTAACAACCATGTAGTCTGCATATAATCCTATAATAAATACATTTGGGAAATAATTTAGTTTTTTTTGTCCTTTAAAGCTTTATTGCAGAATATTAAAGTTGGTACTAATTCAATCTCATGCCATGCTTTACTGAGCACTGCCTGGCACTTACACTCTCCAGCTATTGTAAAAATACACACCAATGGTTATTATTTTAATTTCGAGAGTTTCTCTGCCGACTGCAAAGCAAATTACTGGAAACTGTCAAGGTCAGTGTGAAAGTCAGTCAGCGCCTCTCGCTCTCTGCCTCTTGCTTCCATCCAACAAGTGCTAATGTCACGAACAAAGACACGGTTTGCTTTCTGCAGAAATGCAAATAATGCTGCTCTGGTCTGTGGGATTTTCTAGACATCTACATATTGACGGACAGTGTTTAATCATGCAGCTGGAAAAGATTCAGTCATCCACCCTCTGACACACACACACACATTAGAAACAGGACAATTATTGACACAAACAGGCTTAAACAGACCGGCTAACAATGCCACACAGTTAATTGGTGCCATTAGAGGTACCAGAAGGAGCCGTGTGCACCTCTGCTCCTCCATCTTTTCTCACATCTGTCCCTGTCACATCCTCCTGCTCTGCTCTGTTTTTTCCTCTGATTCATCTCATCCACGACTCATCTCAGTGTTGGATGCAGTTAGGAGTTACGTACAGTAACTATGACTCCTGATGTGACAGCTACACAGTAAAGCTCAATCACATGTCGTAGATGATAAAGAGGAAAGTCCGTCTTCCAGTAAACGTTGTGAAAGGGGGAGGTGCTGACCAAGTGGCTTATTCCTGTTACAACTATCAGGCTCTAAAAACATGTGAATTTATGTTTAGCTCATTATTTTTAAAATACCATGAGGCTGCATTTTATTTTCTGGTCTAGGTCAATAATACATCAGTATCTGAGTTTCACTTTTTAAACTTCCTTCCACCAGGAAAACCCACTGAGATTAAAACATCTCTTTTTCAACAGCCTGTTCTTGTGTTATTTTCTAAGAAAACTGTCTTGACCTGTAAATTGAGCTGCCAAACTAGATTTGAACTAGTTTTTTTTTTTTTATCTTACAAACTTTGCTCTCTGTTTTCAAATGTATTTGCACACAGTAATTTTTCCCAAATGAAAAGACTCTTTTCATGGATGATCAAGGTTGGAACATGGTCTGAGATATATGAGCTGATATTTTCAATTTCCTCCTTGCATCATTCAGCGTGGCCTTCAGAAGTTTTAGGTTTTCACAGCATCTGAGACCACTGCTGCCTGTGCAAAAGAAAAGGCCTAATTCCTAAATTGTTTATGCTGCCTCCATAGTTGAGGTCTGGAGAATGTGTTATGTTTTATAAGGAGCCGTACATCTAAGACCTCCACCTCAAGTGTCTTACCGTCTCCGACCAGCTGCAGCAGTGCCAGGTCCAGTGGCCGTTTCCATCGCGAGTTCTTGTGCAGGGCGATGCCGTAGCCTGTGGTGGCAAACACCTTCCCAGAGCCGATGGTCATCACCTTGTGGAATAAAACACATATCACAGTCAGATTCACAGGGACACATGGCAGGAAATGAGCTTAATTTCTGCTGTAATTTATTTTGTCACTGACACATAAATGCACAACAGTTGGCTCAGCTCTAATATCGACATCCCTGAAAATCCCAAAGCTGTGTGGAATATTGTTTCAGTGGAGGAATTAATATAGATCCACATCAGTGGTAATAATTACTGCAGCAGTGGCTGTTGTATGATGCTGCTGGGAGCTCAGGCCTCCCACAGACCTTATTACAAATGATTACTGGTCAGGAGTTTCATTCTCACTGCGGGAGCTTCATCAAATGCAAACTTATAAATAAATCAACACCAGAGCTGTCCAAAAATGACAATATTAACTAGCTACAGGCCACACGGGAGACATTTAAATGCACTGGATGTGTTTGATTTATTTACTGCAGATGTAGTTTTGCTCATTTGGCACATGTTGTGCTTCTGATGCTGTTGTTCTTCCCACAATAAGGAGCTGGGCACCCTCAAACATTGTGTAGTTAAGTAGGACACGGCAGCTGCAGGGTAAGAGGACTTCAGCGTGGGAGCTATGCAGAGCTGAAATGACAGAGGTCTTACCTTGCAGCCCTCGTCCTTCCTGGCCATGTAGTTCAGCACTGCAGCGTCATAAATGAAGGCATCAAGCTTCCTGCAGGGGAGGAAGGGAAGGGGGAAAATTACAACAAAGAAATGGAAATCACTGACTTGGAGTCAACAAAATTACAGATGATAGATATGATGAATGGCCTGTTCACGGGGGCTCTCAAAACCAGCTGTAAGGCAGCTACAGTACATTCAGAACACTGCTGCTCGGGTCCTGACTAGAACCAGGAAGTACAACCACATTACTCCTGTTCTCAGGTCTCTGCACTGGCTTCCTGTCTCTCAGAGAATAGTCTTTAAAACAGCACTGCTTGTGAATAAGTCTCTTCATGGCTCAGCACCACATTACATCTCTGACATGCTGATGCCATATGAACCATCTCGGACTCTGAGAACATCAGGGACAGGCCTTCTGCTCGTGCCCAGAGTCAGGACTAAACAGGAAGAAGCAGCGTTTCAGTTTTATGCAGCTAAAACCTGGAATAGTCTTCCTGATGATGTTAGACAAGCCTCATCTCTGGTAATGTTTAAGTCCAAGCTAAAAACCTTTCTTTTTAGTGTGGCATAAGACAAAGCCCTTTGAATTATTCTGTGTATGAACTGTGATATACAAATAAATTTGCCTTGCCTTCTAAATGTGCCCTCTATGTTTCTTATTGACAAATCAAACCAAATCAGTTTCATAAACTGAAAAACATAGTGCAGCATTTTAAGATGGACAAATTGCTGCTTGAAGTATTGAGAGAAACAGCTGCCAAAAATCTGTTTTTGCAAAACAAATAATTTTATGATGTTTTTTTCAATATTAATATTCATCACAATATGTCAAATGCATGCTCAGTCATTAACCTCCTGCTAATAACTGCAGGTAGGAGGCTGAGGTGACTGCTTCCCACTCAGCTGCTTAAATGAACCACCTGTAAAATATTACATTAACACAGCATTTGGTGTGTTTGCTCAGTTAGCCGGCTGCTGTAAAACACTTGAAACAAGTAAAACAAAAATATTTGCATGTTTCAGAATTTTACAGATAAATATGGCAGATTTATTTCTGACAATTAACAAATTGAAAAAGAATCAGAATAAAATGTTATTGGCTCTATCATGTTAAAATCATTCACTGAAGTCGAAGCAGAAGAAGCAGGTTCTGTAAAATGGATCTACTTCAACAAAGAATTACAACAGGCCATTATAAAATAATTGGACTGAATGTACCAGCTCAGCCCAGACTGATGATATGTATCTGAGGATCTGATGATGGATTTCTAACTACACCTGCTCTTCTACTCCACATTCATTTATATTCACACTTGGGGAGCTGCGCCGTTCCACCAACGTCTTCCCGGAGGGACGAGGGTGGAGAGGACGACTGTGCTGAGGAGGTGAAGAGGTGGGCCGAGGGTCCAGGAGGGGAGGAGGAGGTTAGAGAAGAGGGAGGTTAGAGATAACGACAGGAAGGAGGGAGAAGGAGGGAACGAAGTGCAAAGAAGAAGCAAATAAAGTGATGAACTGGGAGCAAGAGTTAATGAGGGAGGAGGAAAAGGCCAGAGAGAAGACAGGGGAAGGACCAGGCAGAGAAGGAGAGGGTTAAGAGAGGAGGAGGTAAGACGAGACAGAGATGGAGAGGTGATATTTAGTGCCTCGACAGCCTAATCAAACAGGAATCTTCACAGCACTTTGTGTTGACGGTGTAAACTAATGCTTCCCCTGTAAATAATGTCAGACCACTGAAAGGTAAAGAGGAAAACAGCAGATAATGAGAGACGATGGAGAGACTGGGGGATGGAAGTGAGGCAGAGAGAGAGAGGCAGAAACTGATGCAAGAGAAACAGAGGATGAGTAAGGATCATGAAAAGGAAAGTATCATGGCAGTTTAAATAACACGGCTGCTAAACATCTGCCAAACGCTGCAGCCGCTGCTTGTCTAAACGCTCACCATCATCATCTAACACCCACCTCTTCCTCACCTCGCTCCCTCTAAACACGATCAACGCATGTATATTTCATAGCAAGTGCTGTGTGTGCCTTGTTTCCCCGCAGGCGCTAATACCCACCCCTCAGGTTAAGAGAAGAGGCACCTGAGTGGCGGCCGGCCTTTTCCCTCTGCACTGCGGCTGCTGCTACCATGTATTATTTAAAAGCATTTGCTTTTTCTGTCTTCTCCTCCTGCCTCATTTAGTAGCCATGATCCTGATGCATCTGCACAGGTTACAACACTTAGCTGAGGCTCCCGGGGCGAGCGGATCAATGCGCTCGCAGGCTGAGTCAGACGAGAATGTCCTGTTATTGAAACGAGGCGTGGACGACAACGTTGCCTCAAGTTAAAAATAAAATATATATAAAAAGCAGAGGCATCTCTTCAAAGTAGGAGCTGCTGTCAAAAATGAGCAGCCAGGACTTTTGGACTGGAGGATGAAACTAGCAGAAAGTTGAGCTGTTAAACTAAAGTGGATCACAGAAGATTTGTAGTTGCTTCCAGTCAATGTCTGCCAGCGTTTACTCCACACTCTCCCCGTGCTCCCGTTCTGTGGTGTAATGTTTTTCATTCTGTTTTTCTCCAATGGCCGATCCACACACCCATCTTTCTGCAACATCTGTTACCAGTTTATCCCATTGAACACATACTGGCACACACACAGTCCTCCAAACATATCGACTCCAACAGACACATCGACCATCTCATGATGTGTGTGTGGTCTGAGGGACTGGTGGTCCCTAAATAAACCAATAATAGTCTGAGTTGACCAGAATAAGAGGACCATGCCATCCAGTCCCAAAAAGAGGTTTGATCAGGCGGATTGGACTGTTCACTAGCTTCCTATCAAACCACAGTTATGGCTCGGTAGGTCCCTGCTCTCCTACTGGGAGGTTCAGTAGGCTGATAACCACCTGAACCACATTCCATCAGTGATAACGGCTGATGATCACACTGATCACCTGTTAAAGTATTAAAAGTAAGAAGAACAATGAAAGGACACAGACTGTTAGAAGAAAACAAAAGGTCCCAGTGCAGCAGTTAAAGCTCCCCCTTCATGCAGTGCTGCTCTTTGCTATCAAGGTGGACTCATATAAAACGTCAATGACTCAGTGTAGCCCCCTTCACTCTGGAGAGGAGCTGTTAAAGATTTAATGACGCACGTACTGAACCTTTCTACTTTCCACCCCACCTCAACTCTCTTTTCGTCTCCTCACCCAGTCTTGAGGTTGTCGATGGCCTCCTCCACTCCCTTCTGGTTGTTGCGGATCATATACTGATGCATGTTGGGATAGTTGGAGCGGATGTTCTCCTCGGTGCTGCCGTTCGGCACCGTGCCGAAGCGCAGCGGCGGGTACTGCTCCGTCGGCTGCTGGAACTGCATGAGAGGGAAAACAAGGTGGGTGGAGATTAGATGATAGAAGGAAGATGAAAAGTGGGAGAGGATGAATTGCTAAGTCAAAGTCTTCACTTTCAAAGAGGGGCCTCCTGCTGCAGCTCCCTGGAGCACTGAGGGGCAAATGATAAAACTGATGAGGTTTTAAAGTGTCAGAGCAACAGGATACAGTTTGTGGGTTATGCTGAAGCTGCACTGAGAAATAAAAAAAAGGAGTAGGCAACAGGGAGAGGGAACATTTTGAAGGAATATATACACCATTGTACTTTTTTTCTGTTGACTCAAGCTATTCTGAAGTTACCCACTCATTTTAGATAAAGGCAGCAAATAAAACCTCCGTGGGATGATCTCATTTCTGTTTTCTCTCATCTGTTTCTGTTTATTTCTAAAGATTACCAGAAGCCTTTAAGGTTCTTACTTTGAAGGGTTTACGTTATGTAAATGTACACCTCATTCAGGATTGGTGCAAAGCAAAGTTTCAGTCAGTCAGATCAGTCCATCTGGCCATCCACCTGTTCGAGAATCCATCTATTAATCACCCCATTTATCCAAGCATCCATCCATCCATCCATCCATCCATCCATCCATCCATCCCAGAATGTACCTTCTTATCTGACAGCCCAGACACAGTGTCGATGTACTCCTCCTGGATCATGAAGGCAGCCAGGTTGGCGGTGTAGGAGGCCAGGAAGATGACAGCGAAGAAGGCCCACACCAGCACCTGAGGGTGGAGTAAGATCAATGAACGCCGAATCTGACAGGTGTGGAAGTATTTTAAGATTTCAGTGACACTATTTTCACTTCTTGGTATTTTATTGCTAAACCCACAGCTGAAGCTCTGCCTTGCCTGCAGGGTACAGTCGTATTTGTCAGAATGACACCTCAGCCTCCGAAAATGTCACTGCAACCTCAGCATTTGTCATTTTCCTACTCAAACTTAGATTTATAATGATGATAAAGTGACATGTGACTTCCTGTGGGAAAAAAAAAAAAATATATATATATATATATATATATATATATATATTTTTTTTTTTCTGGACGACTCTCCTGAAACCATCATGTCTCAGTGTATTTGTGACAGTCACGTGTTTTACCTGCGTAGATTATTGAACTGTTGTATTTGACATCTTAAAGAGACACGGTCGTTTGGTGGGTTTGGTGGAGATTATTTTCTTTAGTATGTTAATCCACATTTGGTGCACTAAGGACTTCCCAGCAGCAGTGCGGTGTGTGTGTGTGTGTGTGTGTGTGTGTGTAAGGTATTGAAAGAACATGTCAGGCTGTGTCTCACTGATAACAGTGGAGATCTATAAGAACAGAAATATCAGGTGTCAGATCCAATTACTGTTGGTTTCGGTCATTTCACTGAATCTGTTGATGATAATAAAAACATGAAACGTCACCAGCTGTGTATTCACTGTATTTATCTGTAGTGAAGTGCGTAGTACTACATTAGTATTTGTTTAACATAGGATGTACTTGTAATGGGATTTTCGCGTCTCCGGTATGAAACACAGACCGACCTAAATTAGTGAAGCGCAAACAGCGGATTCTTTCAAAGGTGGGTTAAAGCACCAGGCATAAAGACATTTAGCTGCTTTTATTGCTGCGGGATGCTGCACTGCTGACACTCAGCCAGGAACCAAGCGATAGATGAGGATTAGTCTTCACACTCGATTTGTACTTGCAGTTGGGTGATGAACAGGGCTGTGTTCTTCCACAGAACCCTGTGTTCAACCAAAAGTTCATTTGCATAATTTTCCTAATGAATACAATGACTAATGGAAACTCTTAATTTGAAAAAGAAAACATTTAGTGAAGGAGGATTAAGTGTTTTGCTTCTGCAGGAGGATCTGACCGAACAGAAGAGGTGAAGTTTCATGAGCTGATGCTAAAACTATTCAAACTTCAACGCATTATATCAGTCCAGTGCATGCTGGGATACTTTAGGGATGACCCTAAATAAATCTTAGCAGCTACGGTAACTGAACAAATAAAAATGGAAGCCATTTAGAGAACAAGCCTTCATGACAGATTAAGTGACATGAACATGGTCAAGATGCTGCTGTCAAAGGACGTTTATGTTTTAAATCCGACTGTATCTGAATGGGAGGAAATGATTTCACGGCTATCGACGCACAGCAAACCGCCACTTTAACTAAAAACCTACAACATTTGCAAAGAAAGAGAACTACAATTGATCAGCTCTTCCTCTCTAAAGCCTGTTGAGCAGCTAACGAGCTCTTGAGATGATTGGGGTTGTTGTGTACAGCACTCGGGCAGACGCGAGAGAAAAAGTTCTTCACCTCCCGTGGCTTTTTGCTCTGTGGCAGTGGGAGTGAGTCTTTCACAGATTCTTCCTTCCATGTCATGAGGACAGAGAGTAACAGCAGGTATTAAACAGACCACCATGGTGAAACAAATCCCCGAACACTCAAACTGATTGCGGCAGTTTACAAAAGCTCATAAGTTTTAGATTTTTCTTTTAAAAAAAGCAAATCAGGGACAACACACTGCCTCAATCAGTGTGTTGAGATGAGAACATTGGAATATTTTGGTTAGATAATTGTTTGATGAGAGTTTCTGTCTGGGCTCTGCAGCCAGTTTTTATTGTATTGGATTCATTTATAGAAAAACACTGAAAATGAGCTTGAATGACTTTTTTTTTTACTGTCGTTAAGGAGGAAGGTCATAAAGGAAATCAATCAACTCAAACAGTTAAACAGTTCATTTGTTAACTGGGTCGTCATCACTCCAGTGCTGCTGAAACAAATCTTGCAGCTTCGATGTGTAAAACTACCAGACTACCTGAAAAACATCCAATTACTGCTGGTTGCTGTCGAGTCACCCGACGATTAAAGGCATAAAAAATAAATCAATCCATTATTTTACCGAGATGAGTCAGTGAGGGATGCAGGTTGTGTGTTTACCATGATCTTGCTGGTGGTCCCTCTGGGATTCTCCACAGGCACAGAGTTATTGAAGACCAGCGCCCACAGCAGCCAGACTGACTTCCCTATGGTGAACTTCGATCCACCGGACTCTGACGGACACACAGTCTGAATGTTAAAGGCGTATCACCGAGTGATATTTGGCAATTCAAAAATACACCGCGTGGTCAAAAGTATGTGGACAGGCTGTGCTCTTCTCCAACATATTGATGCTGGGAGATGATAATGATGATGAAGAAACACCTCCATGTCATTCCAATTCAGTACGCTTCCACTTCTGCCAGTTTATTAGAAGGTAATGAATAACATATCCAGATGACTGTATGAATGCTGCAGCATAAAGGAGCAGCCAGGAAACAATTGGAATCAATGATGAACTGACAAGTACTGTAAAAATGTCAAAATCAACCACCACCAGTGTTTGTTTCATTAAAAATAAATAAGCCGGATTGTGGGAGTGGAGTGATTGTTTTGACTCATGCAGTCAAAAAAAGTGGGACACTTTGCATAATTTTATCAAACGCCCTCCTCAAATCAGCCCCCCCCCGCTTACATAACTGACAAAGTGACAATAACGTTGTGAAATGAGCAGTGACGGCGGGTTGATTGGCAAGCCGCCACTGGAGTGACTCCATCTCTTACTCTTGGCGCTCTGCAGGCTGCGGTTGTATCCCACGGGGCTGAAGAACTCAAAGATGAAGACGGTGACAGCCACCACCGACAGGCACATCACAAACATCATCACCCACACCGCCGGGCTGTAGGGCTCTGCAACACACACACACACACACACACACACACACACACACAAATATCAGATAAAGTTTGAGAAGTTTGAGTGTTATCTGTAAAGTTCTCCTTGTCAGGGCCGGACTCTGGACAAAGAAACAAAAAGTTAACATGAGCTTCTGTGGCCCACTGCATCGTTCAAAGTGGAAGCCAGTTTTTATTGCATTGTTTTTATTTATAGTTCAGGAAATTCAGAAACACAAATCAAGCGCCGCTCAGCCCGACACCATCGGTTTGTTCCTGCTTCTTGTACTTTACATGGTTGATGTCGCAAACAAAGTTATTGGCAGGAACTACTTATCTCCCACTCACTTTGTTGGCAAGATTCAGGACTTTCTGAGAAGGTTATGAGCCGTTTGGCTGATGAGGCGAAAAGTTAATTGGATGCATTAATCTGAAGATAAACAAAAGCAATGATGACGTAGAGATAGAAGATAAACTGTTTGTTGGAAACGCAGCAATCATGCTGGATCTGTAGCACAGTAAAACCGTCAAACGTGAAAAAGGTTTCCTGTCTCTATGGCACAGTAAAACATCCGTCACACCAGGAGGGGTCAGAGAGCACAGCATCCTCACAAGTTTGTTTCTGCAGCTAACATGAACCTCCATTAAAATGATGGACACTTTGAAAGCTACTTGCTTCTGTAACTTGACAGCAGGAACAAACAGCTGAAGGAAGAAAGACGCCTTCATCATGCCGGGCGCTATGGCCGACAATCACATGCTGCTGTTTATGTGCAGCACAAGGCAAATTATGTATAAAATGAATGAAATAACTTTTTGTTTCTATGGGGATTAAAAAAAAAAAAACCCATATATTTATTTTTATGCTGCTCTCACAAGTTGCTGTCATTCCTGCACCGCATGACAAAGCAAATGAGCTTTGTCAGGGTGAAGCAGGAGGAAATTTGCTAGAGAAATGGGTGCTAGCCTAACTGCCGGGTGAGCAAACAAGTGGATCCTTCTGAGATTTGCCAAATTAGTGAGGGATTTGCTGCAGACACCGACGACAGCAGCAGCTGCGAGATAATCAAACGGCACCGGAGAGACGGGCCGAGCTGCTGGATCCACTCATCAACACCTCTGTCTTGAGTTCCATCCAGGAGGAGATGCTAAATCAAACCGGACCACGCACCACATACCAAAGAGCAACACGCTCTGTCTGCATACGAGGCTTTTAGTTGACGCTGCCCTGCAGAGGCTGAGGATTTATCCATTAAACCAGCTGCCAGACGGGGTTAACATGCTTTTAAGGCTGGGCTGTCCAACTGTGCCATGAGGACTGAGAGGCTGCCAGCTTTAGTTCCACCCAGGTCTGCTGTGGTGGACAAGACCACAGGTGCAGAGGCCTGTGCGATTTTATTCACACACAAATGAATTTTACTCCTCTGATAGTGTGGAAGGTACTTTAAACCTGTGTTGCATAGTTGTCAACAAACACTGAAGATTAGAAATAGTTCTAAAAGCTGCAGTGGTAAAAGTGGTTCAGTGTATAAGGAAAATAATATCCCTGTGCTTTGTTTTCATTAGTCTTAGCTGAACCAAGTTATTACACCTCAAAACTTTTTGTATTTACAATTTTTTATTAAGTATATAAGACTTTGAGTGTGTTTATATTGCTCACCAGTAGAGAGACCGCCTGTTGGACCTGATCCAGTCACATATTGTATATCCCCCGTTGTTCAATCAAACACTGCCTCGGCAGAAGAAGTGTGTAAATAATTACGTGCGGCACTGCAAACAGTGAAGGTTGAGTTTAATTTATTTTTCTTTTAGTCTGGTGGGTGAGGAGTGTAAAGCAGCTGCGTGCTGTGTTCAAAGCGCCGCCAGCCTCGAGTTAAGATGTGAGGGGCTTTATTTGGCTTCATGCACGGTCTCAGCGAGTCTTGGCGTGTGGTTTCCAGCAGCTATATATCTATTTTGGACAACAGTAGATCCATTTTACACCAGGACAAATCAGCGGACGACAGACTGAACGCTGTTTGACAAAAGACGCCTTCTGTAATGTTCCACGTGTAGGAGATGCCAGATATAACCACGGTCTGGTGCCAGGGAGCAGATGGGGATAAGGTTAAGGCTAATGAGGTTTATGCAGCCTCGAGAGCATTTTGACAGCAGTACACATTTCATTTGATTACCTCAAGGAAAACCTCTCTCACAGTTCACCTGATGAGAAACTGCAAACTAATATTTGAGTGACTGTGTTTTGTGTTTTTGCATTAACCCCGATAACACAAGTGACGAAGTGCAGCATCGATGAAGAGTTTGAAAAACTGATAGATTTCAATCATGCGACTGAAACTCGACGTACTGTGGCTGCACAAACAAACAAGCATATGTTTGGTTTCACTTTATTCAGTGGCGTAATTGCACGACGAGGGAGTGATTAGTATGCGTGTGAGCCACGCTGCCTGCAGACAAACCATTCAGCAAAAGTGACACCAATATGACTCCAGACGTTTGACTAGTCGCCTCTCGGGAGCCTCTGATTGCAGCTCTGTGGTAGGAAACTAACTTTTTATCCCTGACTTCCATCCTAAGCAGACACTTGGTCTGATGATAATAATAGTTTGTGAACTCATATGCTCAAAAGGTCATATCCCATATATTTAGATCTATGTTTCCAGCTTCATCACTTCCTGTGAGCTGAATAATCCTAGATATTTGTTCGATCCTTGTTTGTCTTGCAAATTGTTTTCCTGAACGCGCCTCTGGATGATGACAGGAGTGAGGGAAGAGAAATAAGCTTTAATTTAAAGACGAGAGCAGGACAAAAAGAAAAGGAGTTTATTAAATGTTTGTTTTTGTACAGACTCGCTCTCAGATGGTTTTTTTTTTTTGCTTTCAGCTGTATCTCAGTCCTGCTGCTGACCATCCTCCCCAACACACACACTAAACACACACACTCTCCCAGTACTTCTCCTCTCTTGTTCAATTTTCACCCCCTCTCTTTACCAGGCCCCTTGACAGCTGAAGTGTTTATCATCATCCAGGCTTAGACTCTCCTGTCCTGCCTCGCTCTGCAGCTCTCAGGTCTCAGTGTTTGTGACAAGGACTTTCAGTCTGTCTCATGTTCTCGTCCACTGAGTGTACTGAAGTGTTACAACTGGATTTACAACTGCTAATTTAAGAAAACCATGCATCTTATACTTTCTGTCTCTTCAGACTTTACAGAAAAACACATTTATCCTCCTTCAGAACTGCACGACGGTCACGCTGACATATATTTTGACTCATGACTTCAGGTTTCATTCCTTCGGCAGATGATCCCGGCAGCTGTGTCAGCTGGTTGGAACAGTTAACACCGAACGTCTCACACGTCCGTCTCGTCCCTCGTCTCGTCCTCCTTTACGACCAGCTCTGGTGGAGCTGCTGGGATGTTTTTCTGAGGCACCTCAATCAGAAGCAGTTGCCTCGTCTCCATATCTGTTTCACTTATTCTGTCTCACTTGATAGTTTCTTTCACCTTTGACCTTCACATGTTTGTGTTCCCTTTCTCTTCTTTCCTTCCCATGAACCCATCTGTTTTTACACACACACACACACACACACACACACACACACACACACACACACACACACACACACACACACACACACACACACACACACACACACACACACACTGAGGCCTTAAGATAAAACAGTCCTGGGAGCCGTGCGTCTCTGTCCAACCATGACGTGTTTCAGTTCCTCTCCTAAGTCTCCCCTGACAGACGGAAACATGTACTGCTGTGTAAGAAGTAAGAGCTAGACCCTGTAAGGTGACGGAGGGAAGGCTCAGGTCCATGAATGGGGAGTATAAGTTGAGTCTTGGAGCAGATTTGATCCAAACCACGGGAGTCGAGAAAACATTCATCACAGCGGGTGAAGCTTCTGGGTCTGAAGTCCTTTAAAACTAACAATTAGTTTTCACTTCTCATGAGCTGCTGCATCAGATGCTTGTTTGGTTTTGGAACAAATATTGAAACTGTTTATCGACATACAATAACCAGGTTAATGGACTCATTGAAATTTGAATTGAGGCAGCAGAGAAGAAATTGCATGCTGCAGCAGGTGAGCATGAAATACTCACTCGCTAATTTAGTAGAAATGTTATTGCTGCCCGTCTAATTGACGGGTGTTATGAAAATCTAACAGGCATAAATTGAAGAAGAAATGATCCTGTTATAAAAGAGTATAAAGAAGTGAGGAACCAAATGTTTATCTTTGTTTACGTAACATAAAGTGAACTGAAGCATCAAGGGAAACTGGCTTATTAAAAACCATCAGCTACAGATGAAAACACTGATTAGTAAGAAGACCATGAGTTTGGCTCCATCATCAGAGTAAAGTGCTTCGGTTTCAGTCTGTTTCTGTTAAGTCCTGGCAGGTTTGCACACGTTCGCAGGTCTGACATTAAAACTGAAGCCCTGAGTGTCATGTGGAAGGTCAGTGGAGTGTTTTCACAGCACAGAGGGAGAGTTTAAAGAGCCTGAGACGCTGCTCTGTGCTAACAAGTCATTTTGTTATGGGTTATCATCTCATCTGGCCTGCACACACACACACACACACACACACACACACACACACACACACACACACACACACACACACACACACACACACACACTGAGCAGCATGTCAACCAGCCGCTGCTCATATTAAAACATCTAAGAATGTGTATCTCACAGCCACTCGACCTTCACTCTTTAGTGTTTGAGTTACAACAAGACTTTCCCTCTTTCATGCTCCTCTCTCTCTCGCTCTCTCTGTTTTCTTTCCTCTCGGCCTCCAGCTCTGCCCTGCACCCAGTTTTCCCACTGCGCCATACGTCCAAACGTATTTGTAGATTTGTAAATTAAGAAGTATCATCTTACAAGAGGCCCGTTTTAGATTGAGACACATTATTAACAAAATAAATCAGCCGGGCTTCTTTGTGGGAGCTCATTTGAAGACTGATAATATCACGTCTAAGGCTCGTGTTGGCTGCACCAGTGTGAACTTTCCAAGTGGGAAACAAAAGCATGTTAGAGATGAAGGCACTTACATAACTGAGGACCATTTACACTGTACAGGCTTATGTAAGTAATCAGCACATTGCTCTGTGTCTTCAAATCCCCACTTCTTCATATTAAAGCATTTACTCAGCTACCAATCTCTCTCTGCAATTGATTTCACACTGTAGAGTCAGACACACATAAAACTGATCTCTTCGCTGATCAAAACAGCTCCTTGAAAGTACATCGCAAACTGCTGCGTTAACTCGTATGAGATTATATGTGGACTTTTTCCGTCCTTGTGTATTTCTGTCACATGTTTGCTCTGGAGAAAACACGATGTGAAACTACACCAGCCTGCAGGTTCACAGAACGTAACCCCCTTAATAATCATTTAAGGGAATTATTAATTAACGTTCACTCATATCTGCTTAAATAAGTCGAACCTTTAGAGCCTTCGGTTCAGCAGATCGTGTGAGTGCTGCTCAAACAACACCCCATTAGCTACAGACCTGTTCCCTGTCTGTGCTGCACTCAGGCAGGGTCAGTACCTAGACACCTTGGCTTCCTGTAAACACTTGAAGTGGATTTAGAAAGACCTGCCTGGCCCAGTAGTGAAATAACATCAGGTCAGCATGTTGGAACATGTTATCCCTCAGAGGGAAGTGTCGCTAAATCTTCATGTGCATATGTTAGAATTAGAGCTAGAGCTAAAATAACCACTGACAACACAGTGAAATTAAATTAAAGCTGCAAATTTCCCCTTTTTGTTTGAGTGAATAAGACAAAGAGAAAGTAGGACAGAGAGCGAGAGAGAGAGAGAGAGAGAACACCGGTGGCTTTTCACATCACAGATAAATAAACCTGGAGCTACATAGAGAACATATATATACAGCACCATCTAAATCACAGTGTACTCCAATGTTTATGTTCTTTATGCTTCAGATTTGACTTATTTGAAGTTGTTTTTTCCACAGGTGATTCAGCGGCGGACTCTGTCTCTGAACATACTTTTTCCTCCTCGTGTTGCGGAGCTTTTAGTTTCACGCAGAGCTGGGCTGGCAGTAGGCGTCGTGTGTCCGTTAATCCCATTTTAATGTCGTGTACGACACTGGGGAGTATAAATAAACTATGTTTTTCACAATGGAGCTCTTCATCCCTTTGTTATTGTTGTACACGGAGAATAAACACTCATATAATCCGGGGTTTTCAGATTCAACAAACTCATGAGCTGTACACGTAACGCCAGCTTTTTGGTGTTTTGTTGAGACTCTGCTGAGGTTCCCTCGCCGTCGGGATTCAAGCCCCTGTCCAAATACACTTATCATCAAACCGACTAAATGAGGAGCATCTCCCCAGAGGAGCATGGGAAACCTCGCAAGGGGGTGGACGCACAATCTTAGGTGATGCAGCTCAAGGTGAAGGATACATTTAAAATATAAAGTCACACATGCAGATAAATGTTTTCAAAGTAAAGTCCTTCAAAGACCTCATCCTGGATTTGGTTCTAGGACTGTCTGCTCCATGTGTCGTTTCCTACTCACCAAGGAAAGCAGAAGGAGAAACGGTGCCGTTGCTGCGAGAAACCATCACGCTGATGCCGGTCTCCACAAACGGCACGGAAAACTCCACGACCTCTGACCTCTCTTCGTTAATGGTGAGTGAGCCGATGGCCATGTCAGCCCTGTTGGACACCACCTGGAAAACAAGAGTCTTAACACTTATGAACAGACAATAAACAGGTTATTTAAACCAGGTTTCATGAGTTCAGACTCACACTTTTGTTTTTGTCTCTTCTCTTTTTGCTCTGCTCTGTACGCAGAAAATATTAAAACATCTGTGAACTCCTTCCTGCTACAAAGCATCGCCTGAAGCCTGAAGCCTGTGCGTCTATCTACAGCAAAGAGAAACCCACAGCCCTGTTGTTCAGTGAAAACACCCTGTGCTTTGTCAGTGAACTGGATTTGGACAGAAGCTGAGAGCATCTCCGCTTTCTTTTGTGTCAGCATGCGCCACAAGTCCGGCCGTCCTCAGAGCTCCTCTGACAGCTGTGAATGAGGCTCAGGTGGCCAGAGGGCGAGGGGGTGAGGGGATTCACAGACCGGTCGTGTTTCACCAGGCAGGAAACAGAGGTTACCTGACTGCAGCCGAGGGACTGTGGTGGTCAGAGGAGCTGGCTACTGACCAGAGGTTCATTAGTCTACGTCCTGGACTGGCCCTAAATGTCTGTGAGGAAGACAAAAGGCTCCGCTGTCTTGGACCAGACACCACTGAGGGACCTTTCAGCAGGTGCTAAAAGTCATTAGTCTTACAGTCGCCTTCCTCTTTGCCTGTTGACATCTTCATTTATCCTTTTGCTTCTGCTCAGCACCTGCCAGTCGCAGGGTGGTGGTGAGTTTCTGATAAATTGTCTCAGTTAAACATTTGCAATAAGTGAAATTAACAACAAATCCAACCTGGAACCTTCTGAGACCTTGTATCTAACTCATACGCCTGTAGGTGCTGAAGGACTTCTACCAAATGTAATGTTAAATGTTCCCCGTTAAAACACAACTTCACTCATTAGTCGCCGGGTGAACAAAACTCAATCCAACACGATGTGAAGTCCAATGAAACAAAGCAAATGTCAATGCAGCAGGTTGAATTAAAACAGGCATGATGGAGGATGCAGAGGTTAATAGTGCAAAGTTATTTGGAAAGTCTTCACATACATATAAGTATGCAAGTACGTATGGAGGTCTATGGGTTTGTTTTTTAATGCTAAATACAATTTCAACACAATAAAACGACAAATTCTCAATACTTTGCATATCACGTCATTTTTACAGTGGATTATAATCCTGTACCATAATCAGACAGGCCATGTGGATTAGTGGCTGTGAGGCAGGATGGAGACACTGTTGAACTTTTTAAATTGAATTTGCAAAATCAATAGTTTGTCATTAAAGTCTTCCTGAACACTTTAAAGTATATTCCAACAAAAGGTGTGATGACGCAGGAGTTTGACACTCTCTGTGCCATGTGATTCGTTGCTTTTCTGCCTCTCAAGTTCAATCAATCTATGATAATTATTCCATTTAATTCAACCAGGTCATTTCAAATGCTTGAATACAGCGTGAAAGTGTGAAAGCAACACCTGTGACGCTGCTGTTCAGGAAGTACTTCAGTACTTCAGTACTTCAGTTCATACTGGGAACAAAAAATATTCTACCAGGGTGATTCAAAAATAAGGACGCAGGAAATTACGGCTGACAGGGAGGCATTTACGTCAAGAAGAAATGGAAAAAGTGCTGAATGATGTTCTGAGGAATCACAGAAGTGAAGGACGGAGTGCAGGTTTTTCACTACAGGCACATGGTCGGACGAAGGTGAGTAAACAGGATGTGAGAGGACTGCAGGTCACGAGCAGATGAGGGGAAAAGAGAAAGCAAGAGAATAAACAGATTCCTGTACAGTATAACTTCTGCCACAGGTACCACCACAGGAAACAGGGCTCAGCTGTCCCCGTGCACGTTCGTCTGTCGCTATAATTAACCAAGTTAATGAGTTAGTGACAGAACCCGTGCAGAGGCAGCTGCAGACGGAGAGGGAGACACCGCCTGCATCTATCTGAGACAGAAGCCTTGTAAACAGTGACATCAGGACTGTTAGTCAACAGTAACACTGTGAGTGTGTGTCTGATGGTGACACAACGCAAAGGTTTTCACTTAATGTGCGACTGTAGATTTGGACTTTCAGTCTTCAGAGGTGACGTCGATCACAAATGTAGGGAAACCATGTGAACACTGTAAGTTAGGGTGTAAAGGGACTGCATTACTGAGCCTCGGTCCCTGTCCCCACTCTCACTGAGCTCAGACTGAACTCCTGAAGGCTGATCCACATTTGCATGTAAATAGGCCCAAGCTGCCACAAACACGTCCACATGATCTACAAACTTAAGCAAAAAAAAAAAAAAAACCTTGGGCACATCTGGCACTTTTTGAATCTTAATAAAGACACAAAGACGAGAGACGGGAGGGAAACGGTGGTGAGTGTTTACCTGCAGCCGTCAAATTAGCACGAAGGACACAAGAGGATTTACATCGATTTGTTTCTGGACACAACCTGAATATTCCCTGATATTTACAGTGGCGAGGGGCCGGTGCCCGTCCCAGTCGGGCTCCAGTCAAAAGACAAAGTACATCTGGAAGCACGTCAGCATCAGCTTTGATCAAATATTTAAAAACATTTGAGATGCATTGTGGGTCCTGCCACATCTTAGCAGTCAGCTCAGTCTGACATTCAGTCGTATTGACAAAGACTGTACATTTATAATTATTGACCCTTCAAGCCCTAAATGGTGGATATTGTCCAAACAGGAGGCAGATATTTCCTAAACCTTAACCTTAAAATCAAACCTGAAGCCTTAAACCTCTGAGAAAAAAATGTCCTTATTTTCTAAAGGTCTAAAAGCAAAACCCATCCTCACAAAGACCGCAATCCAAGACCACAGACTCACAAAATACACATTTGCATGTACTGTGATCATTTGCATCCCCTGTCTAAGTCCATGTTACACCAGCTTCATTAATCCAACCAGCAGAGGGGGGTTGGCATCATGAAAGCAGCAGAGTATCTGGCAGCACACAGTCGTGGATAAGCTGTCTCTCAGTCTGCGCTGTCCTCTCTCTCAGTTTCTCCAGCACTAATCTTCCTGACAGCCTCCCTCCATATTTTCCCTCTTCTTCTACCATTCTGGTCCAATCCTCTCACACTGGGTCGCGTTTTTAGAGGATTTAAGGCAGGATAAATAGAATTTTACGGGAGCCCTCGAATCAAACCCCTTTTTGTAAACACAAAGGGGGGGAAAAAAAAAACACAAAACTGAAAACGAAAAGCGACGGTGCTGCTGTACAGGAAAAATGGAGAATTAAAACACAACGACACTATCTCACTGAGACACACAAAAAAGGGGTCATGCTGTGTTTGTGATCTGAGCCGCTAAACTTCAGAATAAACTCCCAGAGTCTGCAGACACGGTCTCCTTTCAAATCCCAACTCAACATTTTCAGACGCGTGCATTCATCTCTCGCCCATGTTGCTGCCACTGTGATGATTCATTCTTGGATCTGAGCTACGTCTTGGCTAATGAATCTTTTATAAGTGGCTATTTTTGTTGGTTTTGTTTCACCTTCTCTGTCGCTATAAAGGAGCAGTCCACCACTTTTTTTTTTTATAAACAGAGACGATCAATACAGAGCTGGACTCAAGAGCCTGTTTTTCTCTTCACAAACAGGCTGAACAGACAGTGTACGATATGGGACAACAGGTTTCTTCTTTGTTAACGACACATCGATCCCTCAAAATGATGAACTGATCAGTGTGACCATGGGTTCACCTGACCACATGACTTCCAGGTGGTTCCACAAACTCCAGGTCTCATTAAACTGCAGGTACATCATAATTATTATTAACGTCAGTACACTCACCTCTCCAACCATACCGTTCCACTCCCCATCTATGTTCTTCCCATGTCTCCCGTTGGTGACCAGGTAAAGGTCATAGGTGAAGCCCACAATCTTGGCCAGTCGCTTGAGGACATCGATGCAGAACCCTTTGCAGCAGTGCTTCATGGGCACGGCGCCCTCCACCACCAAACTGAGGAGACGACATGAGAAAAGACACATACGTGACATGCGTCAACTTGCTTTTTAGGAGACTTTAAGATGTTTTATCAAAGCTGTGTACAAACTGAGAAAGAAGGAGCCACTGACAGCGAACAGCCCCAGAAAGACACGGGCAGAACGTAACAGAGCACGACCGGGACACGGAGAGTAAGGTGTGAATTATCGGCGAGGCACCTCGAGTGGATCGATACCAACAGCTTGAGTTGTGTTTGAAACGCGACGCTCGACAGATCAGACAGCTCGGGAGGAAAAGTGCTGCATTATTAAAACTAAATCAAACTCCAGCTTGTCCTTCTGGATGCTGTTGGGAAAAAAAAAAACAACAAAAAAAACTGAATTGTACACAGGTCTGTGAACGCATCGCTTCACCCTGACAGCATCATGGGCAGGTCACACTCAGATCATCAGTCAAGTCTCTGCGGTGCCCTCCATCAGCTCTTCATGCCAAGGACCATTACGTCACCCCTCAGACACTTAACTATGGCAACCTCTCCTCTCTGTTACCTAGCAACAACTTGCGTATTTGGCAAACCGTTAAAAAAGTGGGAACTCATCTGCTCTGTACTTACTTAAATATTACCAAAGAGATGCAAAAACACTGGAGTAATGAATATGCAACATGAAAGCAGGTCAGTTCAAACATGCATATGAGGATTTGACATCAAATATTTGAACATTTTTGATATTATAAAATGATAATGAAAACAATACAACCATATTGACTATATATTTGCATAATGAATGGAGTAATTGATAAATAATAAACAGCCTATTCGAAGAGGACATTAAAAACTGCTAAAACAGGTACACGGTCACTTTTCAACCCAAACCCTCAGCGCCTCGTGTTCCACGTTAGAACACGTGACCGTCACGAAAGACACTAACCGTTTCGTTTAAAACACAATTAAAGTTGAAGCGCCTGGTTGTGCTGCATTTCATTTTAAGCACTGAACAAACCATGACCTTGGTGGTGATGACAGGAGAAATAAAAGCATAAAACATCTTAACCGCCGCACTGTAGGAAGATCGCAGGAGCCGATCTGTGACAGGTAAGAAAGACAACAAGTCAATTAAAGAGCACATAAAATCTATAATAGGGAAGAAGAAAGAAAGAGGTGAGGGAGGAAAAAGTCTTTTAAAGAACAACAACGTGGGTCAATATAGGTGGATTATCAAAAAAGCAAGATTCTCCCTCAGCCAATAAAATTGATGGATGATGAGCTTGTTATCTTCTTATTGGCTCAGTCATGAGCTGGCAGGAAGGAAGCTTATCTGGGACACACAGACACACACACACACACACACACACACACACACACACACACTCTTCTCCCCCTGACTTACCTTCGCCTGAAACGGGAGAAGAACCGATCAGTCACAACATTAAATAAAGCTGACTAATATTGTTTAGGTGCCACCGAAACAGCTCTGAGTCTCCACAGGCCTCTGAAGGTTCCTGTGGTCTCTGACACCAAGACGTCAGCAGCGGATCCTTTAAGTCCTGGAATCTGTGAGGTGGAGCCTCCATGGATTGGACTTGTTTTTTGCAGCATCCGTTCCCCCGTCCGCCCACACGACGTAAAGGAAAATATGATTCATCGGAGCAGGAGTCCAAAGTCTATGGATGGCTCCTGGGTCCAGTTGTTTGATGCTCAGTATGACTCTGTAACCTGGACTAAATCAGTCCACATGGTTCACAGAGCTAAATTTAGGGATGGGGCTGCAGCTCCCTCCTGATTAAAAATGTATTGATTTTTCTCTGTAAGTCGCGTCTGCTGTTTATTATCTGGATTGATTAAGAGACGATTAACTCTGCTGTGTGCTCTATGGTCCGTCTAATGTTTTTAATGAACAGCTATAACATCATACCTTGTTTGTGATACCATAAGACTTCACGTATCGAAGCCAATTGATTTTTCTTTCTGGAAGAAGAATAATAATAATTTTGGGTGTTTTCAAACCTCGTCTTTCAGCCTCCTGTACACAGCAGCTGAAGACGGTTTATTGGCTCATTCGTTCACAAAGGATGAGAATTTGGGACGTTGTGTTTCTATCAAACTTCTTTTTCACTTTCTAATAGGGTTTATAGGATGATAAGGATTTAGAGCGATAGCACAAAGGAGACATCAAGGTTAGAAATAAGCTGTTATATGCTACGTATATTTTCCTTTTGTGTGAAAGTGTCAATCAGCTCTAGGAGAGAAAAATGTGACATCTATAATTCTCTTTATCTCTGCCCATGGCCGTAATAAAGCGCAGGTTATCTAGTCCTGTCACTTTCTTTGGTGAGTTCAACTCAATCTACACTTTCCTTTATCTTGTTTTTTAATTTTACTTTTTCATTTTTCTCTCATTTGTGCTTCATTTAAATCCATACGTCTTATTATTCTCACTGCTACAAGTGGCATTTTGCATCAGGCCTCAACAGGCTGCTGATAAAAGTCCAGGGGGTTGAGATTCACTTATTTATTCTATGTGATTATTATTTTTAGTTTAGTTTAGTTACCTGGAGTTCATCGGCATGCGGCAGGGAACGGAGTCCCGGATGCAGGAGCTGGTGCCGGGATCCGCGGGCTCCACGATGACAAAGGGCCTCTCCTCCAGGGTGACCACTCGGAGGTGCTGGGAGTCATCCAGCGGCTTCAGGAAGGAGCCGTAACGAGACCAGGGGTGGTAACGCAGACGCAGGTGGCCGTTCTCCCACCACCCGACCTGGATGTGCACAAACACACGGACGATCAAGCTGCTGATCACATTTCTACATGTCAGTTTGCAGATTGATGAGACTTCGCTCCAGAGTATTTCACATATAATCATTTCAGTCTCTTCTTGCACTGACCACACCAGTAGCTGAGTCTGCTGCAGTTACTTCCTGTCACCCAACCACAGAGGCACATATTACGTGTCAAGGCATCGAGATTAGAAACGGGCACAAACACGTCACCACGTTTCAGTGTTTGGTTTAGTCCTGCTAACTAAATAATGTCGTTATGTAAATGCTGTTACATAGTAGTTTCACTGTTACCTGGATCTTCAAACAGCAAGGAGGTCTTGTATCTCAGACACGTGTTAGCTGAACCTTCTAACTGTGTTAGTTTAGTATTAGTTTCCTCTACAGCTGCACAGTTAATGTTTCAGAGCATGAACCGTGAGCTGTGGGGGACACAGTGACAGAACATGTCATCATACTCGTTGTCCTGTGTAATAAGCAGTTTGTTCACGTTAACTGAGCTCAGTGCAGTTTGTGCAACATGATGTTTCGGAGGATCAGACACAGCTTAGTGTGTGACAGTGACCTAAATGTGTAAACAAATCTGTTCACATTAAGGGAAGATGCTGCTGCTTCCATGTGCAACCACAACACAGTGGATGTGTCAGGTGTTTTCTGATTTTCTAGCTGTGCTCTCATATTTGCATGCAGCCAATTCTCCCGTGGCCTCTCCCTGATGGTGCCAGACGCCACTGCTGGGATTTATAAAAACAGCATGCAAGACCTCCACAAAACACACACAAGCTCCTGTCACTTGTGAGGACACCAGGCTCGCCCTGTGTCTACGCCCACCTGTCCAGTCCCACCTTCACCAGTCACATCTTCAGCCTGTAACATCATCTTAACCCAAAAGCAAACGCTTCAGCTTTTTCAACTACAAGTGAGTCTCTGCAGTGTAGTAAATAAATATGTATTCACAAACAAACATTTGGATTTATACACTTGTGAGGTCATTCTCTGTATTAATGCAGGTCATGCGGCATGGTAAATATCAAATTAAGCAGAATTAACTGCAGTTGATTTAGTCATGTCAGGCATCATTATATTGTTTAATTATGGTCAAATATCATTTAAAATTATCTTAATGTAAATATTCAGTGTTATCTAATCCCCTGTGGTCGGTGGACGAACCGATTGATGTTGTGCAACCTGCTTTAGTTTAGAGATGCATAGATCTCTAATTACATCAGGTCCTCATTAGTGTCCCCAGACGGGAGTTCAGTCCACATACCATGCAGTGGAAACAGGTGTCAACACTGTACAAGCAGGTAAAACACACAGACCCACATCCCGCATAGTCAAATAAACACAATCAGGAGCAAACACACACAAATATACATGTGCACCGACACACACCCACATTGTTACTCATAATTATTCATTTTGGCCACTGAGATACAAAGAGGGTGATGTGAATGAAACATTTCCAGCACCTGGCACTTTGGACCGTCATCCCTCTCTGTATCTTTAATGCACTTTCTGTGTCTGTGTTTTCTACTGTCTGTTCTTCTCTCTCACTGTCTCTGCTGCATAAATTATAGGAGCCCGGTCCAACAGTTTATTATTATGAAACAGCATGATAATTTACCCTTCTCTGCTCATTTGTCCTCTTGTGCACCCCTGCAACATGTTTTGCATGAACTGAAGTAAATGCTTTCTGCCACTACTCCAACACAAAAAGGCTAACATTTATACACACACACACACACACACACTGTAGTTCTTTGTTACCATGGAGCTTGTTTTGAGACTGAAAATTCAAGTAAAACAAATCTGAAGTGATATTCACATACTGCAAACATCTGCTAAAGTCTGATGTCAGTGTTACTGGTTAACAAACATATTACTCTATAGTCTTTAATCGATGTGTCACTGTAGCGTTCAGGCTCTGCAAGGAAACAATAATTCAATGTGCACTAATTCCATAATCTGGCCTGTAGAAACATCACATTCACAGCCATTATTAAGCCACTGTAAAGAATCAATAATTTAATCTGCTAACCCTGTCAACAGTCATCATCCAACCCACAGCTGCTCTACAGAGTCCATAATCTGAGGAGGAAGATTTGGTTCTCTGTACTTTCTTGCCTGCAGCTACTGATTGTAAAACAGCTCGTCTTCGGTTTACTCCAAACAAATCACCGCTGCTCTCGCCGCAGCAAACCTAAAGCTCATCAGCGCCTGAGCACCGGAGGACCTTTTCATACAAAGACCAGACACTCGGTGATGAGAACAGCAAATGTAAAAACTGTTGTGTCCTGGGAATAGACAGCATCACTGATATAATGACCCTCCATCTCAAAGGCAGCAAAACACTCCCGGTAAAGTCTGGGTGTGAGGTTCAATCAACGTGAACAAGAGGAACGCTGTTAGAACCACAGGTTTTGTGTTGGTTAAGTATTTATTTGCACAACACTGTGGAAAAAACTGATTTCCTTTTAGTTTTACGTTTTATTCTATTTTGTGTGTTTCTGAGTCACCAATTAGTAGTTTTATGGGGGATTTAAATGACATGCATGTTTATCAGACAGGAAGGGCATAATGAAAGACACTTGGATGAGCACATGCTTGTGTAGCTTCAGTCATATTAAGGATTAAAATTGAATATTCTGGTCTAATATTTCTCTCTTCATTTTCAAAAGTCGATCACCTCCTTTAGCATCACAACTTACTGCATCGGTATCAGTCTTTGCTCTCACATTTAATTAAGCTGTTAAGTAATTTCTGTTTAAAAGTTGGATTAATTATATATGATAATAAAAAATAAACTGTGATGCTCATGCACCAGTGTTTGATGGTTTGTAAGAATCAGCTTTTTCCTTCAGAGTATTATTGTTGTTGAATGTCCTGCTGTCTGGACCCTCTGTCTGCCTCTGTCCTTCAGTTGTGTCATTGATTATTTTGGTCAAAGCTGCTCTGTCACCGAGGAGTCGAGGCTCTTTGAGCACCAAAACAAGAAGTGTTCCACCTTGTTGTTTCCAGGAAGGCTAAAAACTTACCTGCCCAGAAATCCCTCCAACAGAAAGGAGCCGCTGCTCAAGTTCCCTGCCAGCCACAGATTCGTTAATACTTTGAAACATGTTCTGTCTCTGCTCTGACTCTGCCAGTCTGTTCTGCAAATGCAAACACTTGGAAACGATGGTAAATAAGTGAAGCACATGTTTTTTTTCTAATCTCTTATAAGCTCCAAGTTGCTGCAGAGATGTAATTCTTCTAAAAGCAGCTGAACAGGAACAAAGTTTGATTAAACGTTTGCTTTGATTAGTACAGTCTCATCCACAGTGACTTCAAGTGTCCAATCACTGAACTGGGCTCAGTCAAGGTTTTGCTAAAGTGCTGTATTTTTAATTCCTATTAAATACATGAGCAGTTTAAAAAGCCAAGGTCACACCCTCTGGCTGAGCTCAGGATTTTGCCCACAAAAGGAGCAAATAGCACAATAGTAAATTAGCATACTCCAAAATGGTGCATTATGGGGATTGAGGTTTTCCGTTCAATGTCAATGTCGAAATTCTGCTTAGACTGCAGCTTTAATAAGGTCATGTAGCGAGAGGATAAGCTGCTCAATATGTCTCAGGTGACGTCTGGTCCCTGGTCACTACAGCTACCATCACGTTTTCGCTTGAATCTTTGTTTTCTGTCCAATCTTTTAGTGTTACAACCATCAAACGTGATTTTTAGAAGCAGACTGTTAAAATATTTACCTTTTTGATTCTTAGGACAAACACGCAACAAGCTGGCCAGAAACAACAAATGCCAACTGCTGCATCTTTGAACGCCGCCTTTGTCTAGACACAAAAAAAAACAAGTGGCACAAAGCCAATCAGATTGTACGTTCTGCACCTGCGTGAGAGGAAATAACTCTCCACACCAGCAGGGGGCGGTAGTCTGTGTTGGCCATTCAAAAAGGGACAGTGGAAGATCAGTGCTGCAGATACACAAAGTGTTCTGGGTTGTGACAGAAGAAAGGAAGAGGCGGAGGAGAGAAATAAGGACGACATGGGGAACATCATGGATAATATCTGCTAAGCTGAGCAGCCAATCAGAAAGTCCATCAGGTCATCATGGTCAAACTAGCGCTGACGGTGCAGGACACACACTCACATTGTGTGTTGTGACTTTTACCTTAAGAATGAAGCTTGTTAGCACTGCACTGGCTTTTTGGCATCTAGAACAGTTTTTCACCTGAGTATCTCCAAACCTGGTGGTTGGCGTTAAGGTCCGGGAAGGCAGTTTTAAATCCTGCTTATAAAGTGCCTGTTAAATCATTGTAACCCATTAACAACTCTATCAAGCCCATCGCGTTGATGTATCGGGATCATTCTGTTGTGAGGTTGTAAAATTCTCTTATTGCACCTTAAAGTCAAGTGGAATGAGCTTCACTTTCCTGTCACGCTGATTAAAAATGACCCCCCTGTGCTGTTTAAGAGAAGGCAAAGGGAAGACGACTTGTACTGTTGCATCACACCGTACACCATCAAGTTCAAAAACTGGTTTGACAAAACAAAACCATAAACCACCCTGTCATTTATTTCGATATGATGTGCACTCAAGCACGTGTGCACAATGAATTAACATCATTTGAAAAAGAAAAACTAGTTAACGCTGCATGAGTCTGACTAACTACTGATATAAGGGCTATGTCTATGTAAAGTATGTAAATTATCTAACAATTAATTTCCCTCTTATTGTTTTTAAATTCAACATGAATATCTCATCAGCCAAGTCTCTGGAGGATTTGCTGGCCTGTCCTCATTGTTCGCACTTTTCTACGCACCACACACAGAATATTTTGCCCCAACATCAGTAAGACGCCAAAGACCTGCAAGGCAAATCATCTCAAAGGCGCAAAAACTACATGGATTTGTTTTATTAAAAATAATAAATATATTTTTATGTAAGTTTGTTCAAATATCTTTCAGCCTTTGAAAATGGGGTCGGTCTGTATGTAAATAGTCCTGAACTCCTAATGCAATATACATTTAAACCCCATTGACTTAAAACTATCTTTGTCCATTTCATCTCCAAATTGCACAAACTGTGTCACTGTCCAAATACTTTTGGACTTGACTGTGTGGCAGATAAACAAGCGGACTAAAGACTAAAGGGTTTGAGTTTTTAAAAAGGATCATTGTGAAAACTAACAGGCAGCGAAGACGAGGACACTAACGCAGGTGTAGTCTAGTCCCAGATCTCACTCTGAGCCCTGCAGCCAGCTGCCTTAAAGGACTACACTCAGCAAAAATACTCTATGATTCAGTTGGGCAGAGATTAATTCAGCAAACACACAGCTGGGAAATGCAGGTGCAGACAAATGATGTTAGACAGGACCAGTTAGGGTCAAGTACTGGTCTCTGAGGGGGTTCTATCGACAGCGCTGGTCCTTTGCTCGGCCATTAGCCCCGAGGTCAAAGCCTTCGTACAGCATTCGCTTCAACAGAGCCGGGATTACAGACTTTGTCTATTAAATACAGAAATCTCTGCCTAAAAGCGTCAGACCAAAAATGAAGTGACTGAATGAGTCAGATTTGTTTCTCTTGAACAGTCCTGACATTAGTGTTTATTTGGAAACAAGCACGTCCAGTATGTTGTTTACTTGTTTTAAGCTCTTCACCAACCACTGAAGGAAAATATTGGGCTATTTATCTGCTAAATGCCATGTTCACCAGTTAGTGACTAATTTAGTCTTCACACAGCTTCCTCACTGAAAACAGTCCGAATCACATGGGTGAGAGTCGCACAAAAAAAGCAAAACGACGAGCTGGAAAAAGCTAAAACGCTCCTCAGATATAAAAGAGCAGCAGGGCGAACTAAACCTTTATCTGCCTGCTAGTTTACATTCCTCTATCTTTGACGATTCCATCGAGTGCAAGACGCTAACCTGTCTCCTCTGTCAGTATCTCAGCTTTTATTCAGCAAAAACCCAATACAGTAAAGGTGAGACGCATCAGCAAAGGGCAGAAAATTGTACTGCGATTCCCACAGACGAAGTACTACTTCAGTTTGCTGCCTTTTTTGCACTGATGCCTCTGCTGTGAGGTTAAGTACTGCCAGAGGAAATACAGGCTGAACTTGTGCTTCTTCTGTTATCGTCTCCAAATCAGACTGGGGTCAGTTTCTGATCTGGGCATGCGTGATGTATAAATTCTGCAAATCTCTCCTCAAACACCACCGTTCAGTTCAGTGTTTTATAGAAGGTCCAGAGGGAAAAACATTATGCTGCATTGTCACGTTAATGTGTTTTATCATCGGTGTTGGCAACTGAAACAGGGGATTCAGGATTCAGGGGCCAGATCAGGTCAGATCTTCAAAATGCGACATGGAGAGGGATTGACAGTTGTGACCAAAGGAAAGAAAAGACAAAATGAGATTATACAACTTAACATCACAAGTGTGGGGCAAGAAAGGATTTTCATTTTATTCTGCAGTTTCTATCAACTATCAAGACAAAATACTGAGACAAAGTCTAAAAGGGATGAGGTCTGGAGAACAGTTTCAGTCAGAGGTTTGTAATGAAGCAGAAAAAAAACCTTTCAGTGCAATGCTCACTTGTTGCGTTGTGGACTGAATATTGTGTTTGCTGCTACATGTCATGTAAAGTACATGGACACCTCAGAAATGTAAGTGTCACCTAATGATGTGGGACTTTCCACCAGATGCTGGACCTGCCTGCAGGGATTTGCCCCCATCCAGACACAAAAGCATTAGCAAGGTCCAACACTGATTCCAGATCATCAGAAAGGTGATGAATGAGGTTGAGGCAGTAAAACCTTTTCTCACCATTAATATGCTGAAACAGACCAGAGTGTCCACATACATTTGGCCATATTCCATATATTATTATCCAGCACTTAGAGACACTTATATCATAAGGCCGCCTCAACACACTGGTCAGAGCTGGAAGTGACCCAGTACAATCATAGTCTGACCTGCTGGAAACTGGAGCAGGGGGGGTCTAACGAGGCCTAGTTGATGAGGGAGGGGCAAAAGCTGCTTTTTCACCTGTCTTGCCAAGATCCTGTTGAACCAGCGTCCTTCCATTCACGAACTTGTTTCCCTAACCTTGTGCCTGGATTACTTATGCTGTAAATCCTACTTCATCCACTTTAAGATCTACAAACACCTGAAATCCAAAGGCTCCAAAGAGCTTGGCGTTTATTTCTTCTTTTAAAGATGGATTTTCTTTCTTCCCTTTTGGTTTTCAAGCTTAAAATCGGGGGTCGGCACTCGCAGGTAAACATATTGAGCAGTAAAAGGTCAGGAGCAAATGGAACACAGCAAGAAAGAACAAAAAGATTTACTTGTTTTTCTGAGGCCAAAGTAAATCCTGAGGAATCGAAAATGGCCTCGGAGTGCAGACCTTGGATTTGGTGCTATTACTGTACACCTGCCACACACGGCCCCTGATGGAGAGGACTCTGGCCTGTGACTTAGCCCTGGCTAACAAGGCTGACAAAGACTAAAGAGTAGAGATGCAGGGGGGATAGTTTCTCATTAGATATACTCTCTATCCCCAGAGAAGACGGCGCCACAGTGAGACAGCGCAAAGGTGGAACTGAGCAGCGATGAGTTTGCATGTTTGATGGGGTGTGAAATTGCAGTTAGCCCGTCTAGCCGCCACGCTATGATAATTGGTGCCACCTCGCACAGCTGTGTACTAACCTCCTCCCAGCCTCTCCCGTTGGTGTAGGAGATGACGTCGAGCAGCGGGTTGGACAGGTAGCCGTCGCTGTTGAAGGAGTAGTCCCGCCCACCAATGGAGATGTTGGTGAAGTACCTGTGAGCGGCAACAGGAGGAGAAAAGGTGTAAAACAAACGGGGTTTGATGGCATCAATGTAAAACATCCAGACTGATCCTAGTCGCTGAACAAACTGGAGGTGTCTGGGACCACGTTTCAGTATTCTCACCCACCATGCACCCACCACCATGCCAAGGACATTAGACCCATTTTATTAATTTAATTTCATCAAGTCTTTTTCACCCAAACTGTTTATTTTTCTGAGTTTTCTTTGAAAAGCAGGTGCAGCACTTGACTGTGGTGAGGACTATAGCAGGATCGATCGATCATCTTTGGGTTTTTATGGCCTGGTCCTGCCGAGCACATGAGAACAGTGCGAAGTGTCTGAAACAAGAATCAACTTTTTTTTTTTTTTTTTTTTGGTAAACGTTCACTTTGAATAAATAAAACTGACAACAAAAGGATGTTTCAACACATAAGCCCATAACACCAGATCGTCTATAGGAAGAAAACACATCAGACGATTTTTATCCTAATGAAAGTTTCATCAGTGAAGAAGTCAAATGAGAAAAGACAGAATTAAAGCTCTGGTGTTTCAGCCTTGCAGGGAACAAGCATCAGGGACTCTGTGCTGAAGACAAAACACATTCCTGCCAATATGAGAGAAAATTACATTTCTGAGGTGCAGAGTCCGTGAGGTGGCAAAACAAAGAGCCCAGAGGAGGTGACGCAGGGAGGGGAAGAGCAGATAAAGAGCACAATTTGCTAAAACGTTTGCTCGGCTTGAGCGGCGTTCTTGGATTGTACAGCAGCAGGAGGTTTGAGAAAAAGAGAGAGAGCAAAGAGCGAAGGACAAACGGTTGGGAAAAAAATAAAAATAAAAAAAAAAAACTTCCAGAAACAGGCAAAACAAAAGCAGAAGAGTGTTGGAGAGAAAGTTTTACCTTTGATGTTTTTTAATGAAACCTCTACCTTTAAAAGCATCTCAGAAAAAAGCACATCAAAGCCTCCTAATGAAACCTTCCCACATGCTCACGAACACCCAGGCGACCTCGCTGAAAGAAAACCTCAACAACATCCCAAATCACTCTTCATCAACCGCAATCACGCTTCAAAACACACAAACATACGCACGGCCCTCGAGTGAGGAGAAACACTGCAGTGGCTCCAGTGACTAAGCGATCACGAGCACGCTGCATATTCTGGTTTATCAAGCTTTCGTAGCAGAAAACAAGTCGCTTTGGTTCTGCGTACTGGCAGTATATTCACAGTATATACAGCTAATTCAACTCAGCCCGATGAGGAACGTTCTTGCACTTCACACGATCCGAAAGAACAGAAGAGGCAAGAGAAAAATCAAAACTAATGAACAGAAACTGTCCAGGAAAAAGACGTCACCTGTTTGACAAGTGACACAGAGTCTCTGGAACCAACGAACAAAAAAAAATAAACCTCATTACTTCAGTTCTCCTGAGTTGAGTTCTGCTGCTCTGAATGATGCTGCTGTAGGTGCTGGTAGACAATCGGACGAGCTCATTAAAAGTAAAAGGAACACAACACACTTTACAGACAGAGCCACAAAGCCATTGTGCACTCCTGCACAACTAATCCCCATTGGTTCCTCAGGTCAAAGTGCAAAACATCCTGCAGAGACACTGTGTTGACTTGAATTATGAATCAAATGCAAGGAGAATAAAAAGCAGCTCACAGGAAACAAACCAGGACGTTGTGTGCATGTCCCAGCTTTCTAATAAAATGGGTATGAGCTTATCCCTGCTATAGGGAATGAAACATGCTGTTCAGTATAGGATATTAGGATCTTTGCATGTTCCTCACATGGAGTCCAGTGAGATTCAGCTCCTATAGGTGCAGCTCACTGAAAGGTCACAGTGTTGATTCACTTTGACTCCCCCGTCCCAAAGGGACCTGTTGGGCTTCCTGTCATCTGCTTTTAATTTCAAAGAACTTCACTAATTGGCTGAGTGAAACCTGACTTTCCTCGCGGTATGCTAATGTGTTCCTGGAGAACGACACACGGAGTCTGCTGCATTGCTGATAAGCAGCAGACTCAGGGAGACATTCAGCTCACACACCCTGCAGCGTCTGAGGGCAAAACCTCCTCATGGTTCTGAACTCATGTCCAGAAAGTGTGTGGCCTCCCCAGGGTGGAGCTCTGTAAGAGGAGGCCCATGAGCTCCTGATGCTGCCTGAGGACTCCAGCATTTCTATTTCACTTGGTGGTACCCAGAGGAAGAATCAGCCTGGAGGTTCAGCGTGGCATCGTCAGTCTATGTGGCCTAACTTCTACTCCCCTCACATTCTCCGTCTTTTATTTTTCATCCTCCTTCACTGTCCTCTTTCCGACATACCATCTGAAATTCTCTTGATCTTTTCCCCCTGCAGAAACCACGGTGCTGTGCAGAGGAGCAGCGAACCAGAGGTGAAAGTGATGCAGGAGGAAATGAGGAGGAGGAGGTTGCAAAGAGCATAGGAGCAAAAGAGAAGGTGGAAGAGAGAGAGAGGAACGAAGAAGGACCGAGAAGAAAAACTGCTATAAAAGAGGGAGAGCGTGTGATACAGAGAGTCTGTGGACCAGGGACAGGAGCCGCCGCACACACACCGAGAAAAAACCCAAGGAATACATGTCAGAGTGTGTTTAACACACCCGGTGATAGACCTTACTGTTGGTATACTTATGTGTTCATTACTTCACTTTTTATGTCAGACAGAGAGAACAGCAGGCTCCGCTGCATAAAGCTGATTCACTCTGCAGGTAATACACTCCTGATTTTAAATGCATAGTTTCAATGACCCTGAAACATTTTGTTATAGGAATGAATCAAAGACTGAAACCTCCAACAAAAGCAATAACACTGGCTTTGGAACAGGGTTTATTTTAGAGAAATCTCCAAGGTTCAAAACCTCAGTGAGCGTCTCGGTTAATAAAAGCTGCTTCATTTTAAAACTGTTGTCTTTTTTTATGTTGGTGACATTTTCCGCACAAAGCTTTCATATCTTTGTGGGTTTTATTCTGTGCGTCCCACTAAATATTCAGCCTCTTTCTGCATTTCTTGTTTTGTTGTTGTTTGTGTTTTATTCCTTTATGGTCTGGTGTGTTCTCACTAATGATTCCTACCAAATCACTGTTTCAGCCACAGGAAGAACATATCTGGAAACTCTACTCAATCACAAGCCCTTTCTTACTCTTTCATGTCTATTGATCTCTGTTTGTGTTCTAGCAGTCAGCGGCTATTGAGAACTGAAATAGCAGATTTCACAGAAACAATTCTGCTGATTGTTGGTATATTTATCTGGATAAGTCGTTGCCAACTCCTGGAATAACATTTCATTATATTTAGACAGATCTCTCCTCATGTTAAAATAAATAGCTGCTAATTCATTGTGGTAGCAGAACTGACATTAATCATTATATTATATATATATTATTAGTTTAAATTGCACCGGGGGGTAAAGTCCTGTGAAGGCAGGGAGGACGAAGATGCTGCACTGTCTGTTTTATAGCTACACAACAGCAGAGCTGAGGCAGAGCTGGATTTAATCAGTGAGTCCAGTGGAAACGTGACAGCCATGCACCAAACAGGTGGGGGTGGTTGGGGGGGCGAGATGTTCCCTGTGGATTTAAGTACCTGCTTTATTAATTTGCGCAGTGGGGAAAATATTGATATTACAAATTACAACAGGAGAGGGAGAGAGAGAAAAAGACGAGGAAAAGCAGTGGTTGGATTCAGGTTCAACAGAGTTTAAAAGGAATAATTCAGGGATAAACGGAGGGTGGAACTCTGCCCACCCCAGTAAATCCACCTTTTCATTCTCAGGAAAACATTTACCCAGACCTCCATCTGTTCAAGCTCAAAGTAGCCCAGAGACAAAATGAGATCTAAACCCCTGAAGTTGAAGTCAGACAGTTAACTATGAACATGGCTCAACATGGAAATCTGAACTATTTTGGAAAATTTGTGGAAATTAGGGATACAACAGTCCAGCAGATGATGTTCACCTTTTTTAACAACAATAAAAACCTTTTCCTACAACCTGAACTCATCTTCACTGTAATCATTATTTACTGCCTGAAACCTAAATCCTCCCATTTCCTCCAATACGCCTGCTGCATATTACACAACCATCGAGCCAGTTCTCAATATGCTTTGAGCATCACCACTGACGCTGGACTGGGTCAAGCTGTGCAGATAACATCATGTGAAATATGAAGATTCTCATCTACAGTCATTTCCACCAAACTCTGAGCTTTTTCCTTTAGTTTCTGTCCCCGTCTAAAAACCAGTGTGTTGTTTACTGTCTTTACTCTTAGTCACAGGATTTATCCAGGTTTATTCCAGGCTTCGCTCTATGTTTAAGCAACGTCTGAATGTACACTGCTGGATTTAACTCTTCCCATCCTTGTCTGTCGGGCTTGATGAGAGACAGAGCTAAACTAAAACATGCTTTAGTCACAGCTCATTCTTCTAGTGTGTCCCCACGAACAAGCCCACTGGCGTTAGAGGCATGTTGATTTACTGTTGGTAACTAAATGAAGATTAATGAAGCTTTAGGAGCCTTTAGATTTTCTCCCGATGACCCGATGTGGAATAACGTTTTCCGTCCTCAGTTTTCTGGCCTCAGTGTTTCTCACCTAGCAGAGCTCTCACTTGGTGATAAGCCTGTCACCTCATTGCTCTGCCATTGGCCCGCTCGCCTCGCTGTAGTGATTTTTTTCTGACCAATCACACTGAATGCCATCTCAGCCTGGCAACTACAAGTGTGTGGAGCTGTCATGACTGCAGATACTTGAAATTTCATTACAAAAAAAACACACACTGCTGCAGGATTCAGACTCCTCGTTTGTTGTTATGATTTCAAAATAAGACAAAATCTGCTCTGCCTTTTTGTTTTGTCTTACTGGACAGGACTACAGAGGAGAGTCAGCAGGTCTGGGCAGGGTTTTATTACTATTATTGCCGGAAATGCTGAACAGATATGCAGTTCCAGCAAAAATGTGTAAAGTGCAAAAAGAGCAAATTTATTCTCAACCCACATCCACAAAACTAGTGGGAACCTCTGGCTGCAAACATCAAAACACTTTATATTTCTTCATGTCAGAAAGTGAAATGTTCATTAATACAAGGAAGCTATGAAAAATCTCCCCGCAAGCAATTAATAAAGGCAAGATATCTCCATTTCCATTCATCATTTCTAATTCAATACATTTCAATTCACTAAAAACCCCTGATGGATGTGCTGCAGCAGCAGAGGAGAAATCTGGCTGGTGTAGAGATTCATCCGTTCATACTGAAGTTGGATGTAGAGACAGACAGATAAAAGGATCCATTCAGAGGGACTGGAAAAGATGTGTGTGTGTGTGTGTGTGTGTGTGTGTGTGTGTGTGTGTGTGTGTGTGTGCCTGGAGCTCTGTCAGAGATGGAGTGTGTGCTAATGGTTTACAGTCCTGCTCTAATAAGCACAAAAGATCTCGCTGCCTCGTGTGTGTGTGTGTGTGTGTGTGTGTGTGTGTGTGTGTGATTTTCCATCAGCGGAAACAGTCAGCCTCTTTGCCGCCTGTTACAGGAAAGCTTTTTGTGTAACCATGACAACTTCTTCAAAAGTGAAGTGAGTGGGAGAGATTTAAAGAGGAAAAGATGAAAAGAAAGAAAGACAGAAAAGGAGGGAGAGAGACGGACGAGTTAGCTCCAATGATCAAGAGCCATTTCAAGTTTCGTGTAATGAAAGTCTGGGATTTGTCAGCATTTATTCTGCATCTCCCTTCATCTTTCTATCCTCTTTTCTTCCTCTCTGTTTTATTGGCATGTTTTATTTTAAGAAAATATAATATGTTTTAAGGAAAAAAGAAAAAACTCATTTAGCAAAGTGTTCACCAAAGATATTTCTTAAAACCTGACGTAACGTTTTAATCAAAGTGCAGCATCATATTAAAGAAAAGACACAGGCTAAATGTGACTGAGTGGAAAATACACAAGACAAAAAAGCTAAAGCATATTTCTCACATTTTGTCTTGCACATATAAAACTACTGCAGTGGTTTTCCCTCCAAAAGAGCAACACGGTTAAAGTCTGATTAATGATGTGTGAAGGTGAAATACCTGCTGCAGCCTGGTCTGGGATGATTTTGCAAAATACTGAATTCATTTCTTACTGTCTGCTAACTGCAAAACCTCCCCACAAACACATCTCGCCACTTAAAACACAAATACACTGGACAGGATCATGAAAAATAAAAAACGGAATAAAACGTTTCACGCTGCCCCTTCACAATAAAAGCATGTTGACTAAAATAACTACTAAAATACTCAGGAAGCAGCGGTACAGGACATCCATTACTCATTCAGCTATTTTCTCACAAACAGGAACAAGACACTTCAAAACACTGAGCAAAACGTTATCAAACATCTTTAAAAGTGCATCTCCTCCAGATGAAGGACAAGGGGAACACTCTGTACTTCGTTAACAAAGAGCTGCCCTTAAGGAAATCAGAGCTTACGAACTACTCGCATGGTTGTATTTTGAAAAAGTGGGTTTTTAATCTGGTGACTCAGGAAACAGATGAGCCCTGACCCACCACAGAGCAGAGCACTGACTTCTGAGGGGGTGACGTGTGTGTCTCACACACATTTTGCAGCAAAGAGAAACGTTGCAGATCTAGAAAACGTGCTTCCATTTCAGAGTTACTGTGTTTCTGGATATATGATGCTGACTTAATGTAAGAATTGCTCCCTGAGGTCCATTGGATTGACTGATTCTGTGCTGGCTGCTCGCTCATTGATGCGACGGTGGGCAGGACGTGGTGCTTTAATGTTGTGATGAGACTGAGGCTTAACTCGGAGTGGAAACTGGAATTGGTGTTTTCCAGACGCCTTCAAGGAACTGAGGCTTTGCCAACATCTGTGCATGTGCAGCACCAACTGTATTGTCATCTCAGTCATGTTTGGCTTTGTCCACCTGTTTGGATGTTTAACACACGTCTCTTTCCATCTCTCTGACTCCTCCTGTGGTTTCCTCATACAACAGATACAGCTGATTAGGCTTCCACTTTTTAATTCTCTCCATTTCCCCTGCCACTGTGAAACCTAAACAAATAGATGACCGGATGAATGAATGACAACATAAAAAAATAAAAGCCCTGTGCACAATATACTCAATGGGATGAACAACCCTCCCTCTTTCCTCTCAGTCCCCCCACTCACTGATATTGATTGAGCTGATTCATAATTCATCACTTTCTATGACAGAGCTGCTGTGGGTCTGTGGAACACGCCGGTAGAGCTGCTCTGCTCGCACATGGTGGAGAATAATGGTTGTATTTCATGCTATGGCACGCACGCGCACACACACACACACACACACACACACACACACACACACTGGCTGAACCACACAGCACAAATGAGCAGCTTGTGACCATGAGGAGCAGAGGGAGGGAGCAGCCTGATAGAGACGTAAAGGCCACAGTGACTCAGAGACGAGAGCAGCACAGGATCTGCTGTGAGTGATTTAACTGGGCTACATGTGGCTCTTTAATATTCATAAATCATTGCCAGACTCATTGTGGGACATTTTAAGATGTTGTGAAGTGGACTGTCAAGTCTGGAGCAGCCTGAATTGCTGCAGGAATCTTTGACGGGAGCCGACAGCATCGAATCTGTGCTGCGTTCACAGATATGAGCATTGTGCAGATACGGCCACTACAATAGAATTACCAGTAGCCTGACACTGGTCCTTGGAGCTTTGCTGCTATTTGACTAAAACTATAACTACAGAGCAACTGAAGAATGGCAGTGACTGCACATACATCCAGAATCACAGTTAGCTCACTGTAAAAGGGGTTATTTCTGAAAAGTACTAACACACCTCTTTGTCCGACACTGGTCCACTAATGAAATGAAACCGTGTGACTGAGGATGTTTTATCTCTGTCCAACGAATGAGTCGGCGCTGATCAAAGCAGATCCTGGTGTGTTGGTACAAATAAGAGACGGTGTGTGGTCGGGTGAGACATGAAAAGGTTGGCGAGCTCTTACTTTCTCACTGTTCTGAGTCATCACGGGGCTGAGACACTCATTAATAAGTTCTGATACTTTGCTGATACACACGGTTTTTCCTGAGAGTATCCCTGCCTGCAAAGGAGCACGCTGCTGATGCCTTCAGGCTGTGGACACTCAAATACTTAAAAGTCTGTGTTCGGCTTTAATCATGAACAAACATCCACCTCTGCTCAGGCTCTTTGTGTGTTTTTCTGGGGACGGTAAAGACCGAAGAAGGTGGTTTGAAAAGAGGGTCACCGTGACGTCAGGCTCAGCAAACCCCACCAATTAAAACAAAACCCTAAGGTTGGTTTTGCTGCAGGATCTGCTGTTTGCTGAAAGGAAACTAGAAGGAGATTTTAGTGGGTGAGAAGAATCTCATCCTCCACACTCTGTCATCAGATCGACAGCTGCTGCATCTCCACACACATCTCCCCTTTGTTTGTTTCTCCATGAACTTTCAACATAAAGCGTGAGGTTGTGCTTCTTATGCACGGACAGAAAATCTTCAAAGTTGGGCAGTGAAAGTTTGTAAGACTGAAATATAATCAATGCAATCACAGATGCACAGTTCACCGCTGTCTCACAGCAGGAGGCTGTGCAGAGATAAAGGATAAAAAAAAAAAGAATCCTGCAGACAAACGAGACGAACGTTTCACCAGGCAGGGCCTTAATTCTTGTAGCAAAGGTTAAAGTGTTTATTTTCCCCCCAAACAGGATGAAATAAGATGCAGTATCAGTGGAAAGACTCTATATTCAGCCTGCTATTCTGTTCTCAAAGCCATTTCCTCCTCTTCCCTCTACACTCTCATTTCCCTTCATTTCCCTTCTAGATCCCTCAACTACCATTTTTTTTTTTTTTGTCTTTCACATATTTCCTTTCTCCCTCTTTATCGGCTCTCTACCCGAGTCTATCAATCTGTCTCTCTCCTGCCATCGCTCGTCCCAGCAGGGTTGTCATGGCGACGTTACACGTGGATTTGTGAATGCTGTACATTGCCCATGCTGCGTCCTAACAGGGACGCGACGAAGACAGATGGAGACGTGTAATTAATGTAGATTAAAACGACTTCCAGCTTCTTAGACAATTTAAACATGTAAACTGTAATAAAACTCTGACTTTAGCGGATGGTAACAGCTCAACATAGCTAACTGAAGCATTCAACAAAAGTGAAATAATACCACATCTAAAAACAGAACAGAATAAAATGTCTGAACTAGTTATAATTTGCATGATTACAGAACAGGTTACCTGAAATGGAGCGAGGTGGGGAGCAAAGGAAGAAAAAGGAAATCTACAAAGAAGAGGATAAAGGAATCTGTGAATGAAAGACAAGACGGGGAGAAAGATGACAGGAAGTAGAGGGAGAAGAGAGGGGGAAGAAAATGAGACGGACGAAGGGGAAGGGCAGGAGAAGCTGAAGGCGAGAAGAAGAGCTAGAAAATGGGAGGAGAGAGATGGAGGAACCACAGAGTGATGGAGAGACAGGACAAGGAGAGTGACAATTAAAGAGAAGGATGGTGGGGGAGGAAAGAACAAGGAGGGGAGCAGGAAGGGAGCACTGGGCGGAGAGGAGACGCTATTTCAACATCAAACAACATTGGGGAGGAATTTAATGTTCCCTTTACAGCTCCATTTGCATGTTTCTAAGCAGGAGTGACAGCTCTTGTATTAGACACACATCTCTGCACGCACACACGCACACACAAACATTCATATTAGCACTTCACTTCCATCATCACACTGATGTGAGTGCCTTCATTAGCACTGGTAGGACAGGTCGCAGCAAGGATACCAGAGGGGTGTGTGTGTGTGTGTGTGTGTGTGTGTGTGTGTGTGTGTGTGTGTGTGTGTGACAGCGCTGACAGCTTTCAGGCAACAAAAGTCACAGAGCCAGAGGAGATGCACTGGCTGTTAGTGACAATTGCTAATTTCACATGCAGCCCAAACTACCTTTCATCTAGTCTCCGGCTGCAGAAAGAAGGAGCCAAACGAGCACCGTGATTTTTCACTGATTAAATTCTGTCTTTCTGATAGCCCCTCGTGGAGAAGGCGTCTTTTTGTCCTCCTCGCTCCACAGGTGGGTCAAAGTCAGCTGCTCACAGCGTGGGGTCACACCGGTGTGAAATGAACGTGACTGAAAAGTGCTGCATGTCACATTACGACCACAGACGAGTTACACCGAGGAGACTGAGAGGGGAAATAGTAATTATGTGAGGTGACAGTAAATAAAGTCCAAAGTCCACCTTAGGTTGGGTGGATGAATGGGTCAGAAGACACAGGGAGAAGGACTTGTTGATTGAAAAAGTCCAAATGCATCTTTTCAGTCTGCTGTCAGGCTGCATGTAGGTGACACAGGTGTAAAAGGGCAGCAGATGGTGAAACACTGCAGGTGAGACTCCGGCTGGATGTGGCTGCTCTTTTTCTCTGTCCCATCTTCTCTCCTTCCTTTTCCTTCTGCATCTCTTATGCATCTGAATCCAATTATCCAATTGACATGCAAACTACACATCAGATGCCTTTGTGACCGTGGTTCCCCCCCCGCAGGAGCCAAGATGGGAGACAAAGATGGGCAGGAGAGCAGAGCAGATAAGGGGACGGACGGAGGAGAGAGAGGGTTAATTTAATAAGGAAAAAGGAAGGAATGAAAAAATGCTACAGACACAGAAGTGGAGGGAAGATGGAGGAAATAAATGTATGAACAGAAGAGATGGAGGGAAAGAAACTGATGGACTGGGCAGATAGTTAAATAAGAGACTGAGTCAAGAGCTGAAAGACACATAAGATAACTGACCCAGCTAATGGGTGATTGAATAAATAAGCCAATAAATCAATAAATTGATAAATCCTGCCTTCCCTTACTCACCCATGGCAATACAGACGTCTGTGGACGGAGACAGCACGAAGAAGACGTATAAAAACATGCAAACATCTGCTCCCACGCGAGAGTCAAACTGATACGAGAGAAGAAATGAAGGATCTTGTCTGTTATAATCACAGATGTCAGACTGACTTGGTGCAGCTTTGATCTACTGCAGCATAGTCTCTCACGTCCTTTTACCTTCAAATACAGGGCTTTCAATTGCACTGGAGTTTTTCTTTGCTTCAGATGGTTTTTTAAGATACCACTAATGCAAATACAATCCACTGAAAGAGTCTGTGGGGTGCACAGATCCTCATCTTGCACAGCTGCAGTGTTTTGATGGACGTCTCTCCCACAGTTCAATAAATCTAATCTCATTCCCTTTTTCTTCTCTGCTGTGCTTGCTCATATTTGTGCACCAAGCCACTTCATGTGTTCCTCAGAGGTAGTTTCTTCATATCGATCTTCTTCCAGTCTATGTTTTTACTCATTATTAAACAGTTTCGTTGAAAGATTTTCAGATTGCGGTAAGTCTGTTTTACCCTGCCTGTACGTGCACCGCAAAGGGTTTTGGTCTTCTCTCAGAAAACACTCCAGTGTACGAGACGGGGCTTTGAATGTACAGTCCCTCTTTCTGTGCAAAATGCATTTCAGACTTTTTAGAATGAAATTCCCTTCTAGTATTACTTTCTCTCCACCGTACATTAGATCAGCAGCCACACTCTCTCCAGGGACTCCAGAAGAGTGAATTTTCTTTCCAAAAGGCTCTAACATGGAAGGAACCCACTGGATTCGGTGAATCCCTTGGTTAGCTTCAGCTGAACTCTGAAATACATTTAGGCACGGCACAAGGATTTCGTCCCCCCTCTCTTACATAGGAACCACGCTCCGAACTTCACTTCATGGCCCGAACAAAGAGGAGAAACGACTGGCTCAACAACTCTTTCAGTGTGTACGTAACACAGAGAGAATCTGAACCTGTTAACCCACATTGGACGCAGACTAATATTCACACACATAAAGGAACTGAAAATCAGATTAAATTAAACACTCAGATTAAACAGGGAAGAATCTGAAGAGGTAACTCTGTGAAACGAAGCCCAGAACAGGATTAGTTTTTCTGTGAAAAAGGTTAATTAGCAGCATCAGTCTTTTTTTATGCCGTGTGTACAACAGCAGGGGGATAAATTAAATTAGGTTCAGCCAGAACAAACAAAGGTCACCTAATGTATGGGCTATAAATACCCAACTCAAACACAAAGGTAATTGATATTCCATATCATCACATGTGTAATTGTGCGGCAGGAAAACTGAGCTGCACGTATTTTGGAACCTCATCACATAATCGGTCCGATGGGGGAACAAGCACCATAACCCAGTCTGAGCCCTTAACAAAACCTGGTGTAATTCCACAGCAAAGTCAACCCTCCTTTTTTTTCCAAATCCCCGAGCTCATATTAGCCGACTCATCCTCAGCCTGCCCTCCCGTCTGCTCCTACCTTCTCAATACATTATCCTGATTGTTGAGGACACGAGTCATGTGAGTTTAACTCGACTCCCGGGGGGACGCGCCTCATGTATGTTTAAGGAGAGAGGCACAACATGATGGGTCAGTGCTGACAGCCACACAGAGACTTCACAGAGCAGGGAAAGACAGATGGCTGGCAGCTACCTCTGCCTACTCCTGAGCCGAGATACCGACTGGGAACATCAGGTTTCGGAGTCGGCTCTTCAGAGTTACACATTTTGCACCAGTCACACAGGTAAGAATCAGAGGAGGCCTCTGGAGCACAGAGTCCTGCTGGGCCTGGACAAGCTGCAGTGAGTTAAGGAGACCCTGCTACTCCACTTTCCTGCTGCAGCAGTTTAAACCTGATCAGACTGTGTGTCTAAGGAGATGTCTCTCACAACATCCAAAAATGAAGTACTTCACCACTCCTTTGATAAAATACCCATATGGTAAATTGTATCTCACAGAAAACACCTGGGTTTTTCTTTTTTGGGGAGAAGTTAAAAATACAACAAAACTCCCTGCCTCCATCCCAAGGCCAGACCGAGACTAAGAAGACTAAAAAACAAATTTAAAAACCTTCCAATTCAAAATCAGACCGTGAAAACAGCCTTAAAGGTCTGATGCTACTGAACTGCAGCTCCATTAAATGTGATGCAATGTAAATCAGGCACAACAATACAATACTATCAATTATTTTAGCTACTGGGTGGCTTCGGAGAGCAAACGTGCAGTACTGGGCAACCAGCAAGTCAGATGCTATTGACAAAGAGCCTGGGTCCAGCACTGGGACCACTGGGGTGGAAAGAGTTAAAGACCGATAACTCCTGAGTACATTTGTTAGGAGGAACAACGAAGCTGCCCTGACCTCGACGGGGTGAACGTTTTACATCTGACCACGTCCAGCATCCCTGCTGTGACGGGTTCTGCTGGTGGCCTCACAGCTGTGACTTAAAAAAGACACCACAGCTGCTCAGTGAGGGGAAAAAACCTCCAGACTCTTAGTGTCCCCGTCACTGAAAGTACCAGACTGTCCTCACAGAAACTAAAACAACCCTATAGTTTGTTTGTGCGGCTTATTATAACTCACTTTCAATAAGAGACATTTAGGGGCCAAAACATCGTTGAGGTCCAGGTGGCCGAGCCCTCAGTCCACAGTCTGTGTTAACCTCTGCTGCTCGTTAAACGGTGTCGCTGCCAGGGCTGGTTCTTCTCTCCAGTTTAATGTGTTAGGGTCAAGCACATTTTGGACCATGTTCAACTACCCCAGGGCTATTTTGGACCGACCGTCTGGGAACTTTTCTTATCACTTCTTGATGAAAACACTGCCACCCCCCCCCAAAGACGACCATTTCTATCTTTCATCATCTGTCCATGGTAACAAACGACTACGCTGAAACAAAAGAGAGACAGGACAGACGCTGATGATCAGGATCAGGTTGATGCCAGAAGAGGGAACAACACTGAAAGTATAAGGAAAAAGGGAGGACGGGTGTCTCATCCAATGAGGAAAACAAAGAAAGTGAATGCATGGGTGAGCCAGGAGAGAGAAAGAGAGGGGGACTCAAGTCTGGACCAGGCAGGAAAGGTGACAGGTAGGAGGATGACCAGCAGACGTTAATGAGAAACGAGGGAAGGTGTGAAAGAGAGTGAAGGAAAGACTGACAGACGAGAAAAGGCTCAGTAACAGGATGTAGTCCTGTCTGTCTGTCTACCTGTGCCATGAGTTATGTCCTGTTTAGGATGAAATCAATCAGTGACTTAACATCCTCTGCTTCTCATTTCTCATCAGTATTTTTAGACGCACTGTGGCTTAAAGTGTGAATATTTTCATTTAGTCGAAACAGAAAACAACCATCCTGCTCGGTCAACGTAGGCGGAGGCACCATCAGAAATAAACAGAGAGCTGGGAGATACGAATGTGGAAGCGTTGGAGAGCACAGAGGGTGTGAATGCTGCTCTGGTTTTCCTGAATGAGTGCGGCTACTGGAGCTGACCGTCGGGTGGTGATTAGAACAGTGAGACAGACAGAGTGGGCGGTGTGACGCTCCTCCGCTCCCCCTGAGGGTTTAAGGTGACAGTCTGACTCTCCTCCTCCACATCTTTCTGCCTTCACTTCATCCTGCTTCTCCTCTTCGTCACTCCCGGGCATCCTTACATCTCTCCTCTTCCTCTTTTTCCTCCTCGCCACCTCCTGTTTCCGTCAGTGATCCTCTCTCTCTCTCTCGTGTCGACTCCTTTACTCTTTTCTCCTCTTTAGTTTCATCAAAGTGAAAGAAATATTTTCAGTTTTATAATTAAGACTCAATGTCTTTCTTCCTGCAGTTACACATGTAAATTATTTCTATATTTCCACCAAGAATTAAAAATATGCTAATTTAAAATACAAATGACAGCAAAAGATATAGAAGATGTCCTCGTGCTATTATCCAGGAACCACGTCTAGGCTGTCCTGCTCGGCTCCTTCTGTCTTGCTGTCTTGTTCCTGTCTGATCCTCCTCGTCAGTCCACACCGGTGCCTTTTACTTAGTGTCTCAGTTGTCTGGAGGCATTAAAATCTCCTTAACCCCCCGTCTCTCTTCCTTCCACTGCAGGTCCGATGAGTGAAGAAGCTCTGATCGTTCACATCGGGGTGTGACTGTGGGCTCAGAATGGAAAGGGGAGTAGTTCTGAATGGAAATAATTTCATTGGAAAAACCTGAACATAGTATTTTAGGGTGTTCTCACTCTCAGGGCATCTTCTATCACTGTGATATCAAAACCTAAACCTAACCACATCTTTCTGTGTCTGAATTTAACCAGGGAGTTTTTCTTCCTAACCATAACAACACATATATTTTAGCAGCGACTGTCCTCATAGTTTTGGGGCTTGTACCCTGAAGTTGTTTCAGTGTCCTATTGTTTTGTCCCGTAGCCTCAGTATGTGATGCAGTCGGCTATTTCAAGCATTTTGGAAAATTGTACTGAAAGAAATAATAATCCACTGCTTCACACACGATCATTTAACAGAAGATAGTTAAAAAAAATGTTCTTAATGTCCTGTGACTGCAGAACACACTGAAAAAGGACATCTTGTTCCAAAAGCTCCCAAGCTGAAAAATCCTACAACACCCAGGGTGCATTGCGCCTGTTGCATCCCAGTGTCACATCCATTGTCGTTCGGTTTAACACCAACTCCCTCTTGACGACAGACGAGCTGTAGTGGACGAGCACTGGACTTCCTGCTGATCACTGAGGAAGGTTTTAGTCCTCGTGGTGTCACAGGTCACACAGAGGGAAGGTCACAAACACACAGGAGGCTGACCTGAGATCAGCGACGCATCCGTTTAACGTGACATGTGCCGGTGTTGAGCTGCACTCTGCTGTACAGCGCCGAGGTAGATCTGAATGTCATTGCTGCGTTGGCTGTGCTCACACATTGTGCTGCTGCTGTTCACAATCTGATGGCTGGAAGCTGCAACATGATTCCCAAGCAGAAAGCCAACTCATTGTCATCTCTGCCCCCGTCTCCCCTCATCTCCATCGTCCATCCAGTCGCTCTCAACAATCCTCCAGCTCCGCCTGCCAGACTTCCATCTCACACATTTCCCATCTTGCTAGTCCTCACACACGTTCCCTCCTTTTCTTCTGTCTGCACATGTGAGCAGCTGGTTGGCTTCTTAGTGAACGCGATCATGTAGTTACGCTGGTGTTTTATGTCTTTTTAGTTAAACACACATCTGCCTCAGCTGTCAGAACACAGAAAGACTCGCTAATGGAGGCTGTTAGGAAGCAAAACGGCTGAAATGTGTATTGTCTCGAAAGGCTCCTCCGGTGTGAGGATGTTTTTAACTCTCCACCACATTTTCTGTATGAATATGAATCATGTCTGTGCTGTAGTGTTGGGTAGAGTGCAGCGTCATCCTCTGATCCCAGTACGTCAAACTCAAAAGTCCACAAATCGCTAATGAATGACATCTATTTGGTTTTAACGTCTCTTAATGATTCATTATCCAAGAGATTTGCGGAGCATCTATTTGCTCGGCTTCCCACTCACTGTGTACAGACAGGGGAGCTCTGCTGGCAGGTGTGCAGCTACAGTCATCAACACACTCTGAGCTTTACTTCTTCAGTCTAAAACAGGATGTCACGGACTGGAAAGGCACAAGGATTGAAGAACTACCTTTCATTCAAACTCAGTTTATCCAAAACAAAGAGAGCAGCATGGGGTTTAACAGTGAAGCGGGGGGGGGGGTTGGATGTTGGAGTTATTGCCGTAATAACAAGTGTTCTGTGGAGTTAAAATCAGAATTTAGAAGACGACTCCTTGGCAGTAGTTTAGGAAAAAAGAGAACAGGCTGAATTCAGAGCAGGCACATTGGATTCTAACTGTACTCCAGAGTCACGACTGTGCCAAGATGTCAATAAAAACTTCTCAAACTCCTGCAGCATTTTCCACTTCTCCACCGTTGCTTCAGCACAGACTCGCTGGGAGCAACTTCCACATCGCTCCCACTGCCAACCCTCAGTACCAGCACAAGGCGTAGTGTGTACTCTGGTTGGAGGTACAGTGGAGAACAGGTGTGCCGGTCAGGCTGATGGATGAATGTGAACGGTCTCAGAGTCTGATGCAAAGTCCACTTGTTGGCTACGATCTGCCTGTAACACAACTATAACTCAATAATATATTCAGCACCATGTCATATCCCTGCAAATCTCTATCTAGTGACTGAAAAGTTAAATTCATGCAATCAGACGCAGATACACGTGAACGGTGAAGTAAAATGTGCTTCACGTGTTCGAGCTCCATTCATGCCGACACCTGTCGGCGTGACAGACAGGCCTACCGCTGATTTGAGCTTTCAAAAGCCAGTTTCTGAAGGGGATGAAATATTTAGCAGAGTTTAAAATGAACCTCCACACTTCATTAGGGCTCAGGCAGGCGTCCTGCAGCACCCATCCATCTGTCCAATTTATTCTCTGTGCAGGGAGGATTTTTCTGACACTATCATATCGAACCACAAGCTTATACAGTTACCAGTCAACATGTCGTCCCACCTGAGCAGCTGCCCCTCTAAAGAAATAAAAAAGCAGAAGGCCAACAGGTCTCTCTGGGCTCCTCAAATAAAAGCAACAACCTGTTATGTAAATAAAAAGTTCCAATTTGAGTGAAAATTGTGGGGGTCTGGAGAAAAAGAGTTCAGCTGTGCTCTCACTCACTCTGCATGGTGCCGTGGTCTTTGCAGCCCATAACACAGACTACAAAACCACTTTCAAACTCCTCCGGTGGTGTCCAAACTCTCCCTGTTCAACAACGTTCATTAGTTTCAGTAAGTGAGAACATTTTTCTCATGGTAAATAATCAGTCGCTGACATTTTCACAGATTTGCAACAAAAACTGCTTGTTTTCTGCAGATTCTTTAGCAGGATTCATTCATCCAAGTCTGCATATTTACTGCAGGCTAAAGGCTGATACTGACACAACAGTTCTCAATCACAGTCACTGGCCTCGACACTTCCCCCACATACTGACCTACACCGACAAGACTAGGTTATCTCGAACTCTGTGCTATCAGCAGCTTAATATGTAGAGAAGACGACCGAATCAACTTGATACCAACATATCGCACGTTTTTGTGCATCAAGGAAGCTCAAATACTCAATATAGATTCATTCCACATGTACTGAGGCAGCTCTACCACAGAAAATCACCATTAGCTGATGCACAACAAAGAAAGTTACCAATTTTAGCCTCTGCCGTTTCCTTTAAAATGCAAATACAAATCCCAGATAGTTTTGAGCTGTTGTGTTGGCATTTCACTTTCCTGCAGGCAGACTTAATGGAACCTAATGTACAAATCTACCCCCATGCACATATTCTACATGTCTCCTGCTGACAATTAATGTGTGAGTGGCATTCAGTACAGAACTGCATTAGTGAATTTGAACACAAGTCTCCGGGGCCAGTTGAGCAGCAGGTTAGCAGACAGCTCCTGTAACCCTGACAGCTGAAAAAAAATAAAATAAAGCTAAACCATCTCCAGCAGTTCCCAAAGGGGATTTTGCCAAAGAGCAGCAGCAGTCAATCAAGCATGCAGTCAAAGTTAGACTTGTGCTGTCCTGCTCCTCTGCTCATTTTCCCTCCACACACTTAAAGTCCTTCTGGGTGTGATGGGCAAATTGTCTAAAATGTAGAGGTAAAGCTTGAATCTGTTACATGGTCCTTCCTGGGTTTATACCAGTGAACTGAGAGGTGAACTGAGCAGCTTCTGGTTCAGGTTGCACCAATTTGTGGATGAATATTTGCTCTGTTCCAGTTCAGGGTCTGACTCCAGGACAGTCTGCATTTAAAATATGTCGTGATGTGACAAAATATCAACCCTGCAGTCTGATCTTGGATACAACTGCCGAATCCAATCTCAATCCCAGCTGGAGCTTTGTCAGCTCAAAAACCCCTTTTGGATGAATTTTGTCACTGTGAGCCAGTGATGATTTCCTGTTTCCAAGTTTCCAGCTGGTTTTACTATTTTGTTGCCTGTTCAACTTCCTGACAAGTGGACAAATTCCACCCAAACACACCATTACATTTGGTTTTTATGAGTTTAAATGGTCTAATCTGCTGCACGCTGGCCTCACATATTTGTGCGACATCCTTTAAAGGCATGATATTTATGTTTTTGTTAGCATTTGGGATCTTTAGCTCCTGTGTGGAACCAACACACCTGGTGTATGTTAAACAGAGAAGCAAAGCGTAGGAAAGTGCCCTTTAATTAGCGTGAGAACACACTGTCTGCGTTGAGGCCTGAGCTGAATGTGACCCTAAACAGACCTGCTGAGCAGCTAGATCAATATTCTTTCAGTGTCAAGGTGCTGTCGTCGTGAGACATGTAAAAGTGCAAAGTTAGTTTAACCTTTGGGGTTTGACCTCGAGCCCGGTGCACAGTAATCAACTCTCTGGGTGTGTGGAATTGGCAAACGCAAGATGAGAAACAATAAATCCAGCTTTGCATCGCCGCCCACCGTGTAGAGTTTCAGCTGTAAAGCGTCAGGACAGAAGCAGAGCAGTCGTGTTTCGGGCCACAGTGACTCAGCTTTCTGCAGCTTCCTCACAGCTGCTGGTCACTATTCACTTTCCCGTTTCAGCTCCACAGCTCCGAGCTGTTCGTCAGACGCCTGTTCGCCCCCCTCACCTGATCCTGTCTGGCACCCGGTGGGTGTGGTTGCCGTCGCTCTGGCAGTTGCCGGCATACTGCGACCGGCTGGTGGCCCCCTGGTCCCTCCGCAGAGCCATCGCCCCGTGGGTGAGCACGGAGACGCCCTTGGCGATGCGCCTGCAGGATCAGGGAGAGAACAATGTGAGACAGAGACATTCAAAGGGCTTTTCTGACACTGCTGAGGTCCAGGGAAATACAGGAGGGACACACTGACAGGGTGAAAGACTGTAGTCGCTGCTTGAATGACTGCAGTCACAGTGAAAATGCAGCAGGGCTCACACTTAATAGAGCTGAACGTATGGAGAAAAATGAATGAAATCCCCCTGTCTATAAGTTTAAGCTGAACTGGGCAGAACTCTAAAGATCACCCAATGTGACAGTTTCCATTATGTGAAAGTTGAGCAAAATGAAAAATGATTATATCTCCACTGACTGAAACACTGTGTGGTCTCTGTAAAAGAGGTTTGAGTGTGGAGAGTCTGCACCTCTCTGCACATGGCAAGTGATGAATTAAAGCTAAAAAAGTAAAAACCAAAATGTCTCAGTCATCAGGTTAAAACTGGACTCATCATTGAATCGATGCTGCGTTTCAGAAAGGTGTGTTGTTGTTTTTGCACCAATCACAACACTTCTGATTTCCTACATGCTCTAATTCTCAGTGATTCAGGGCTTTTTGCAACAAGAAGCACAGACTCACATGAATATTTGAGTCTGTGGGGGTCAAACATCTCAACAGCTTCAGCTGATGAGGATGCTGGAGTGGTGGAGGCAGCTGCAGGAGTAAATGGTGCATCCATGCAGAACTCAGGTACCAGTGCCAGGTTAGAAAAGCCGCCCTGTGCAGGTAGACAAGCTGCTTCATTCCAGCACATAAATCTCAACAGTCTGTTACAGTTTAACACCAGATCAGACTTTGATCTGCAGGATGTTCTCACAGCAACAAGAGAATATTTGAAATGCACTGCTCCTTAAAGAAAAACACTGATTTATACCTCACCACTGAAATACAAACACCAGACATCTTGTTCTACAGGAAGCTAACATTTATCATGTCTGAAAACACTGAACAATAGGTTCTAGCCATAGTCCTGCTGATAAGGCCTGCCCCAGGAAGGCAGCAAACCCTACTCAATGATGGGAATAAAGCATTTTGAAGGAGTCTTGCTTCCTTTATTCACTGTATTACCACTTCAAACAAGCTGGCGGGCCAGGACATGAAGTGAGGAAGCTCAGCTGAACGGTTCAAAAGTTCAAAAATGATCCACACATAAATCTGAGCAGTCACAAATTCGGTCCTCGTCACAGGGACTAATCCATGGCCATGTCCAGGACACAGGCTCTGCTCATCCATCCATCATCTAGACCCCCTTAGTCCTAACCAGGGTCCCAGGGATCAGCTGGAGCCTATCCCAGCTCTCTCTGGGTGAAAGGCAGGGGTCCACCCTGGACAGGTCCCCAGTCCATCACAGGGCCACATAGAGACAAACAACCTCACACACTCACACTCACTCCTATGGGCAATTTAGAGTCACCAATCAACCTGACATACATGTTTTTGGACTGTGGGAGGAAACCAGAGGACCTGGAGAAAACCCACACAAGCACAGGGAGAACATGCAGACTCCACACAGAAAGGCCCCTGATGGGTTTCAAACCAGGAACCTTCTTGCTGTGAGGCAGCAGTGCTAACCACTAACAAAAAATAAGCTACTTTCCAGGAAATAATGAAGTTGTGGTATAAATCAAACTCTTCTATTGCATGTTATGATATGATGAATCAGTTAACAAGGTTGAATTTAATTTCACATGTGATTTGAAAAAGCTGTTAGTGGTTCAGTGGGGCAAGACTCTGTTCTCCTCACAGCGAGTAGGGAGCCGTTTCTTTAATATGTTCACAAAAGCTATTGGTCCAAATCATAAGCCTCATTTTTTTAGTGTCTGTAAAGGCTCTCTGGAGAGTCCATCAGCAGCAACAGCAGCAATAAACCACTGCAGCACAGAGCAGACTGCAGCTACAGCACACACCTACACTGCAAAACCACCAGCAGGCAGATCCAGTCCAAATGTTTTATTTCAGGAATTTGGAGGGTACAGATCCCGTGTCCTTTGGGTCCCTCAGTGTCCAATGACTCAAGTGTGAGCTGGTCTCTCGTGTCATAGTGCATTCAGGTGATCCTCACCAAAATCTGGTGAAAAGGTTTTAAGATCTCTTAGTAAAGTAATAGTAGTAAAACCCACTGTAAAAATACTCCAATCCAAGTAATACTCCTGCAGCTTGTGGACCTTCCTCAGCTGACAGAGTTATTCATGTCTGGGATGTTTAGTTCCTTCCATAAACTCAGGTATTTTCCTTCTTGTTAGCATTTGCAGACCACGTCCTGGTAATATTTCATGTTGGACTAACTTTAGTTCTTAAAGGTCTGAGGAGCAAAACATCATAAAGTCCAAGGGACTGACAGTTGTAGGTTTTTTGGGTACTTTCACAGTCAGAGTGAAATTAAAATACAACTGTGAACTTCAGCTCTGAGGTGCAGTGAACGCACCGCAGGTTCAAAGTGAGGCAGGATGAGCCTCTGTCACGTCTTCACAGGGACCCATCTGTGTCATATTTCTACATGTCCAGCCCCAGTCCTGTGTTTCACAATGAACCATGACCTTCTAGCCTGGGAGCCTGCTCACTTTCCTCCAACCGTGCACATTAATTTCACAGGTGTGGACGTCGGGTACATTCAGAATGCTCCTCGGAAAGCTGGGAGGACTCTTGGATCTCAAAGGATTCAAGACACCAACTTTGATAAAACTGATTTCACATTGCCAAAGGCAAAGCCATTTTACATTTGTCTCCGCTCTGCATTAGTCTCCAATGAAATGTTTTCTAACATCCATCTAATGAATTTAAACCATTAAGGCATTGTACCTTTCACCTGGATTCACTTGCTCAGTCTATTCAGATTTGATTCAGAACTGAACGATCCCTGTAGTGAAACCTGGTCGTCCCTGCAGATCATGCAGAACAGACCCTGAACAGACCAACGGTCATGTAGCTGTGAAACATGGGCAAAATCTTGATTTTCCCACTGATCCTCAAACAGGAGAGAAGCCATGAGGTTCACTGTTGCTTCCACTGCTGCTGCTCAATAAATCTATACCCTCAATTCAACTGATCCGAGTAAACGTCAAACATGTGCAACGTACCATCATCACAAAGGCAGCAACGTTTTAAAGAGTCATGTTTTTATTGTAGCACTTCACTGAGACAAACGCTGCTCAGTAATTGACTAAATTCAAATGTAAATTGAGTTAATTGGTTTGTTGACTTCATATATTTTTATTTTATTTATATTTTTAAGTGTATCCTGCAATTGTCACATGGGCACCCTGGCTAAAAGCTCACGTTAATTAAGGCACATCCTGTTCTCCTTAGTGACACATATATGAGGTGTCGTATTAGTAAAAGGCAATCTCACTATGCATTAACATATTTTAATATCTTCACAGGTCTGAAGTCTCCTCTGGCTGAGACCCTGTTTGAGTCCTACAGACTAGACACAGACCAGAACCCTTGGAATTTGAAAGCCTTTTTTCTCTGTCCATACCTGCGAGGTTCATCCCTCCAGCCCTGTGGTCGGATGGCGAACAAGGCCTTGGGCAACCCCTCCAGACCCAAACCAGACAGAGCAGGTCCCACAGCGAACCACATGTGACTGGGCCCGGCCTGACCCGCCGCCCAGGCTGCCCGGAAAACCAGCTCGGCCTCCTCCAGGGAACAGTACAGCAGACGGACCTGAGGGTCAGGGTGAGAGGGACACAGTAAATGAAGGGATGTATTCAGCAAGGAAGGAAAGGAAACGAGGAGGAGATAACGAAGGTTGGATCACAGGTGAAAAGTGGAGCAGGATGGATATTAGGAGGGAAATGAGAAGTAGAAGGGGGGGTGCAAAAACTGTGAGAGTGTAGCGTGAATCAATTAACAAAAGAGGAAGAGTGTAGTGACAGTAGACAGTAGGAAATGAGGGCAAAAGGAGGAAAGGAGGTACAAAAAGAGAAGAAAAAGGAAAAGCACAGAAGGAAGAAAGAAATTAATAAATATAGGACTGAGGAAGAAAAAATAACCAGGGGAGGGAAGGAGACCAGAAAAACGAGGAAACGAAGTGTGTAAGAAAAAAATCTAAGGTTATAAAGGAGGACGGAGAGGAGGGAAGTGGGGAAAGGAGGATGAGGAACCGAGGATGATGAGAGGGAATAATGAAGAGGAGAGAAACATGAGCGAGGAGGAAAAAGTGATAATTGATGTGGAGAAAAAACAGAAACACTTTCTTTTTTTTACTCTGCTTGTTTCTGCTTGGTCCCTTAACACCATTTCATTTTTCCTTCACAATCATGGATTATATTCACTTATACATCAAATCACTCTGAGCACATACACGTTAATGCTTTGCTGTATTTTTTTAACAGTGAACTGTGCTGTAAAAATAAAAATGGTGCCTTTTGGTTTGCTTGCATTTCCCCTTCATGCATTATTAAACAGGGGGAACTGAAGGGGGGGGGGGCAAGATTAAAAAGACAAAGTGAGAATAAAAAACATGAAACTACAAGAGAGTGAGAAAGGATGTAGAAGTGTGTGATTTGCTGCTCTGGACAGAGAACACGGCGAGATGAAGCTGATCCCTCCTGCTCTGCTCACAGCAGTTTGGACAGGGGTCATCATGAGGTCCACACTGAGTCCTTATCCATCACATCTGAGCAGTCGGGGTTTATTTATCTGCCATTACATGTGTCAAAGTGTTTTCCTCATCTCGTCCTGGAAAGAGAGAGCCGAGTTCCCCGCTTTCCGCCGTTTTTCGGAAAGAGCCGTAATCTGTCATCATTTCTGTGCCATCAATCACTTGGTTAGTGAGGGTGTCTCATTTTTCAAACACTGGACATCTCATTTTGGAAGGAAACTTTCCCTTTAGGCCCCGTGGCTCTTCATATTATATTGTGACAGAGCTCAATCACATCAGCATCCAGGGGAAAAATGATAAGTGTCCACTGAGCATTGAAAAAAAAAAAAAACTATTATCCTTCAGCAGACAAACAAACAGGATGCTCTTGAATTTTATACTAATTATTTCTGTGCATGTTATTTTCCACCCTTGCATTAGCTGCATTAACCACGACCTTTATATTAACAACAGATAAAACGTGAAAAGCTCTATAAAGCACTTTAGCTTCTTTCAGCCTGTTGTTTTGGTGTCTCTCTCACTGCTCAGCTGCAGCAGCTGCCAAAGCAGAATTAACCCAATATCAGACTAAAACCTGAGGCAGGTGTTTGCTAAATGAATCATGTGGATCTAACAGCGTTAAAGGTAAGACTATATCACAGTTTACAGTTTGCTCTGTTGCTCCTTCGTGTTTTTAAAAAGCTGCTGTTTGCAGATACAAGTAGATGCTGGTTGAGCAGCTGTGCATGAGAACTGTGCACAGTTTAGAGGTTTAGATCAAATGCAGATATCTCTCTGATTGATCCTTTAGCACTGATCGTATCCAAAAGTAGAAAGCCAGTACTGATCGCCTGATCAATCATACTCACTCCTTGTATATTCTTTGAAGAAATACAAACCTACATGAGTGATATAAGAAACCACATCTGTATAAAGAGGTGCTGGATGTTAAATCATCAAAACCACGTCAGCAGAAGATCAGAGCTGCATCCTGACACTTTCCTAACAAACCAGTTTGAACGAAAAAGTAAAGAAAAAGCTCCCAAGCAGTTTGTGTTGCACTGCTTGACTTGTTGTGCATTTGCTGTAATGATGAGAGGTTCAGACATGCCTGCTGTCTCACCCACAATCACAGCACTGAGATGAGGATCATCAGCTGATGCCTGCGGTATGCTAATTGGTGAAGGCAAGCTTTGAAGCAAAATAAATGGTCCATGCAGCACTACAGGCCCCCTGGTGCCTCTGGGATTATTAATAAAAAAACACATATGATTAATAATTTTGCATTCTCTGTGCTTGTAAAAGCAGAGGAACATTGGGGGCACTGGAGGCTTATTTCAATTTCAGGTGTAAATGAAACAGAGATTGTTCACGTCCAGGTACTGTCTGCTTGTGAAACATGCTAATGTACAATAAGAGAAGAACAGGAGCAAAGAAACAGTTGAGAGGTGGAGATGTAGGAGCAGCAATAAAGAAAAGGCTCAGTGGGAGACCGTCTGCAATACGCTCACACCACAGCACAGACACGGCTGAACCAAACCTAATCAATGCCTCCAACATGAAGAGCGAGGATGTGTGTGAGAGGAGATCTCGGCATACGCTCAGCTTCAGTTCACGAAAACAGCACTGAGCCTGCACCATGATGCTTCTATAGATACCCTTTAGTTGGTTAGCAGAAACCGGTACGCAACCGCATCGGCAGCATTTCCAAAGACAGCTTGGTGACGAGGTGTGAGCAACCCTGCACAATAATGAAAAGCAGGCAGGGGGCAGCGCACTGTAAAGTCAAAACCCGAGGACTCACGAACCACAAATCTGGAATCAAACAAGAATGTAGAGCAGCTGCAGCCAGATCTGATGTGTCCGTGATGCTGCTTCACATTCGTGTTTGTAAGCTCCTGCACTGAACATAGCCATAAGATACTTCACCTCGAAACATCTGGAGCGCTTGTCTCCACAGTACGTAAGAGGATTTTAGTTCTTACATAGACTTTAGGTGTCCAAATCAAATCTGATGTTGTCCTCTCAAAGTCTGCATGACCTACAGTTACCTATGTTAAGGTCAGGTACCTTCTCCTAATATGTCTAAAGAGAGGTAAACGTGCATCTTTGCAGAAGTATAACTCCAGATCAAAAATGCCACCAGGTAATGCACAGTAAAGGTGTTTGAGATAAGAGGAATCAATAACAGCTTTAGTGAAATAAAACACGAAGCTCCAAGGTGGCAGGACGGAAAATACAGAAGCAATGAGCTTTTTTTTTCTTCCAAGGACATATGCTCATGTATTAGTGTCTAGATGGATGATTCTGACCTTGGATCTGGGAACACAACACCTGGGGAACAACATTTCAGTGGGAAAAAAAAAGCCCCCATCCTTAGGGAACATGTTGTGTGCATCACTGACCCCTGTTTATTAGTGTTGGCAGGGGATATTTTAGTGAAGCACATTCATTAATAGTTCAGCAGCTGTTTGGTCCCCGGGTGACTCATTTTAGCACCGATATGTTATTGCACTTTAAAGTTTCACCTGACATTTGCAGAACGTGCTGGACCTTTAAAAATAATCAGTTGAGAATTTGCAGCAAATTTGTTACATCCAAACAAAAACAGGGAAGAGGATTTTCCAACATCTCCTCCCTTAGACCTTAGCATATGACAAGCAACACGCTGGATGAAACCTGCCTGGAAACAGACAATATTTTAAGTTGATTTAAAGTTGGGTTGTATTGATCGATCTTTAACTGGGATAGGGTGAGTTTTAAAACTGCGGGGACGCAGCTTACTATTAAAACTATACACAAAACAATAAAAATAAGACGTAAGTAGAGTATAATTCTGTCTGACGTGTTAAATACTGTATTTCAGCTCAGTTTTTGCCACAGGGAGCAATTACCTCTCTAACTATAAATTAGCCTCAACAATTTAAAACCTCTTGGGGGAAAAAAAAAAAAAAAACAAAGGTTTGGCACCGGCACAGTCTCCATTGATTGTTTGTTCAAACATCTTTAAATGATGTTTAATTATAGATTCAAGATCTGTGCTGATTTATTAGAAAGAAATTAAGTCTGTGGGTTTGTGATATTTTGACAGACGCTACGTGTCCACCTGTACTGAAACCCTTCAAATTAAAAGCACAAGTGCTCAGTGTTTGCAAAGAGAAGCTGAGCTCAGTGTTAAACGCTGCAGTAACACTACAGAGCTCCCAGGTGTGTGTGTGTGTGTGTGTGTGATGGTGTGTGAGCATGTGGGTAAGTGGTCCCCCAGGATGTTAGGGGAAATGAATAGTGCGTCCTCAGTCAGCCTCCCCTAAATAAGGCTGCAAACAAGGGGCCAATTTCTGTGAGATGCTCCAACTTTCCTCAAAACCTTTCGTCTGATTAAAACGCCTGAAGGAATAACTTTTAATGTCATTCAGTAAATGGAGATGGAAAGCCACGGCGAGCGCTGTGAATCTACTCGTTAGACGACACTGTGTCCCCTCTGTGCATCAGTATGCTGTGAATTAGTTAAAAAATAAACGCCGTTAAAATACGTGATAATATTTGTCACTTAGTTGGACGTCAAGCAAATGTTTGGAAATCAAGAAGAAGAATTTTACAGTAGAAGAATTTTCTTGTTCAGAGCTATTGAATCGATATTCTACCAGTTGGATTTGGGTCTTGAAAGATGGTTTGAAAACAGATCAGAGGTGATTATTTCAATGTTTACGTATTTAATGTCCATTTTTGTTGTGTATTAACTTTCTCCTGCTGCCCCATGAAGACACTTCATACACATGATTTTTACGTTTTACGTCCAGTGTCGTTATCTGGACGTTCTCCTCACTGACTAAAATCCACTTTTAGAAGATAATAAGATATTTACCCTTTTGGTTGTGTATCATTTTCTCGGAGTATAAACGTGGCCAAGACTGAACACACAGTGTCTTTTAAGGTAAAGTTAGCAGGTCGCAGTAACAACAGAGGGAAGGATCTGAGCTGTGCTCACACTCGGCTTCTTCAAGGCTTGTGGCGTCTCTACAGAAGCCGATTCCTGAGCCCTGGGCTACAGAAGTCATTTCATGGTAGACAGCTCATCAAAATGAGTGACAGGCGGTGCAGAAACACTGACTTCTCAGGTTAAACGTTGAATTAAAGATTTGACAAAAGAGAAATTATGTTCATCTCCTGTGTTGCAGGAAACAGCAATAAATGAAGGGACTAATCAACATGGATGTTTGCATTTCCCTGCTTCACCTGGGCTTCGTTGTCTTTCAGCAGGCGTTTGGTTCGCGCCCCACCGGGATCGTCCGTCACGTTCAGAATCACCACGCTCTTCTTCTCCCAGCCGATGAACGAACCGTCCGTCATACCCTCCACCATGGCCAGGAAGTCCTCGTAGCCGTGGTGACGGGTGGTCACTACAGAGAAGGCGGTCCAGTCGTACTCTTCAAGCACCTCAAAGATGACCTCGAGCTGGAGCAAGGTGGAGCAGGTGAACTGCAGGTAGATGGAGCCGCTCTCCTGAAAGTCAGAGATCGAGCATGAAGCCTTGAGGACATCTGAACATTCATACTGGCCCTAAATATTCACAGGTGTGTCACGGTTTATCAGACATGGACACAGACAGAGCATGAGGAGGGCCAACTCCTAATCTGGTCAGATACATTTAGATATGAACATATTTTACAGTTATGAACAAATTCAGTCCCAGAAGTCTCAGGATCTCAGTACAACACACACATGCATTTTAAGGAGCTGCATATATGGATGGATCATAACAAATTGGGCCCCTGGGCACAGACACACAAAAGGCCCCTATTTGTTTTACATCTGTAGGAACAAACGTGATTTATAGTCTAATTTTCTTCATTTTGTACATATATTTCACTGGTGATCACTTAGGATCACTAAGTGGGTAAAGATGATGGATGGATGGATTGTAGACTTTCAAATAGGGAGGTCAACAGTCCCTTTACAGTTCTCCTCTAAGGCCCCCTGACCTCTTGGGCCCTTGGGTCTGTGCCTGGGGACCCGTTCAGTGATCCATCCATGGTTGGATATTCTCAACACTACTCTATGTAAATCCCACACTGCTGAGATGTGATTCGGGGACACTGGTGATTGCATAACCTAAGTCTCCCAGTTCTGAAAGAGTGTGTATGTCCATGCAGCAGCTGTCTGAGCTACTGTACTTCGTACTGCTCTCATCCACTTCAGCTCGTCTTTGTCCTCTGGCTGACTGACTTCAGTTTTACTGAGGAGGACACTCAGAGGAATTACACATTTTGTCTGTTAAAAAAGTCGAGGATTTCAGTGTCAGGGAAAGAAACAAGGACATCTTTCCTCTCTGAGGCTCAGTCACATTTAATCTGGAAAGATGAGCCGCTCACTGTCTGAAAGAGGAATTCATTTATTTTGGCTTTTCTTCTATTGTTTTTTCCTAAAAAGGAAGAGAATGGGGGAAAAAAAATCCATAAAGGTTGAGAGTTGGAATGAATATGTCAAATAAAGTGAAGGACTTATCACGGTGCACAAATGTGCTTCTTTGACATAGTCCAAAGTTTTCAGTGTTAATTATCTAGCTGTTTCTCCGGAACAACAAAGAGGTGGCGTGCACGTGTTTTAAGTCCATCATCCAGCCTCTGCATCTTCGTGCACACGTACAGCAGCTGATCAAAGAGCTAACTCCAAGGAACATCACCCGCCTCCCCGTGTCGATGAGGCTCACCTCAGGTTACGCTGCACCAAAGTAGGTCAAATATCAAACCGGCACCAGCCTAAGTTCCTTCTTCACCCAGCAGAGAGCGGCGCGTATGGCACACACGCTGGGAGTGAGAGGTGGTAGTGTAGCATGAAACATAAGACTAAATCTTAGCGCCCCTGTGGAGCTGGAGCTAAATAAAATATTCTAGCAGCGCTCTTGTCATGTGAGCACTCAGCAGAAACAATGACTGACTGATGCCGTGTCCCAAGTCACCTGGGTGGCTGATGATTGATGTGTACATCAGGAAACACGCATGACTCGGCATCCCAAAGGCAATTAAGGACCGATTGGAGTCGAGTTATACAAATACTTATCAGACAGACATACTCTGGAGGCAGAAATGCCCATTTGCTGTGTCAAACCTCGGTGGGCAGGGTCAGAGAACCACAGCTTCTCCAGTGAGGAGATAAGCTAAACCCTGGCACTCTGCTTGTAGTTCATTTATACTAAATTGTCTGCTACTTAGCCAAGTTTCCAAATTCAAATTACCCTGTAGCTTTTCCTAAGAGCCAGTTAGGTAGCCTTCCAAAAATATAATTACTCATTATATGAGTGAAAAACAAACACTGTGTATTTTTGTTTGTTTATCCTTTGGACCCTGGAGCAGCTCGTCTCTGGGACCCAGGGTTTAGGGGCAAAACGTTAAATTATGTCTGTGTGTATTTTGGTTTCTTACATATAACCACCTTAGCACAGAGAAACATAATCACAGTACAAGTTCTGCACCTTGTGCCACTTCAAAACAAACTCAGTTCCCACGTATATGAAAATGATGAGTTCAGGTACTGACAAGCTGAGTCTGTTAGTGTAGTTTAAGCTATTCATGTAAAAATCACAATAACCACGTTAACACTTCAAGAATATCCACTTAAAACAAATTGGGCCGCATATTAAACATCACACCTGTCAACGCTAACCTGCTTTGTTAGTCAGACCCACTTATCATTAATGTCTGTCAGCAAAACAGGCTTTTATCACAAATTAATTAGCCCGTTTCAGAGCTGACACCCATTTATTTTGTGCGCACCAACTGGCTAGTAAGCGTCATTTGGCACATGGAGACACAGCAGCGATGGTGGTGGGTCTGGGCCATGCAGGAAATAAAGAAAACATCACGATCATGAGCATTAATATTATGAAAATCTGTAAAATATCTAATGGACAATTTTCATAAATACAGTCAATTAAAAAGAAAAATCACAAACCCCAGAACACATCACCTGATTTATGCCGGTATACATCCCATAATGGTTAATAGGGTGGATTCTAAGAGCAACTACCCTTAATGTTAATTCCACTGAAATAACATTTCTAATCAGAATTTATAATCCATAAACCCCCCCCCTCCCTCAGAAAGACGTCACCGCATTCTGTCGTCTCCAAAACAGCTTTTTCATTTCAGTGCAAATGAAATTAACAGGGTCGATGATGAAACGTTGAGTAATCCATTATTACCTGTGGCTCCCGTCCCAGGCTGGCCCCTCCACCCACAGCAACCACAGGAACCCCCGTCTGGGCGGAGACAAACTCCAGCATGGGGGCCAGGGGGGCGCGGTTCGGCGGCGGCGGTCTCTCCTCCTCAAACACCAAACCCTGGCAGTGAAACAAAGGTTGCTCAGTGAAACAAAAGACATTTCATCAGCCTCACTGAGACGCAGTTTCACGAGCTTCTCATCAGACTTTCATTCATCAAAGCTGCCGTTTCTTTTATTCTTACGCACCAAACCCTGAGAGTAGATTAAAGGCTGAACAAGTGAGGCAAATACATTAGTACAATCAGGACCTTCACTTGCTGTTCGTAGTATTTAAAGTAACAGCTCATACTGCAGCTAACGAACATGGTGACAGGAATCTTTCAGATTTAGATTTTAGAGAAGTCATAAAACAACAGTTGGAGTCCTTTGCTGCTCTACTTGATAATGAGGTCCCTGCAGTGGACTGGCATTCTGGCAGGAGAAGCGGTCGTTGCACCTGCGCAGCTTAAGCTGCTTCACGGCACAGAAACAACAGATAAGCTTCTTGGCTTATGGGCCATCTCAGCTCCCACAGGCCCAACTAACAGGTCGGCTGCTCCATACGCGCTGCAAACAAGTCCGTTTGCTCATGAAGGTTCTGGTAACCGGAGCTTTATCGCCTGGACAGAACCGTCAAAAGAAAGAATGAAATGAGGATAAATGCTCGAGGTTTGGCAGGTGCCATAACTTTAGGTAAAGGATACGGGGGAGGAGCAGCGGGGATTTGAGGATGGCTTGATGACTTAACTCTTGTTTTCTTGTAGCGATTCTGGGAAGCAAATTGAAGCTAAGTGCGGCTGACAGCTCAATTCTCACAGGGAAGCATTTGATATGCAAATAGGCTACAGACAGGACCTGGAAATAAGATAGCAAGTGTTACTTTAAAGAGCTGATATCATATCTGATCTAAGATGCTTATAATAAGACTCTTTGACTGCTCTGACGTGAGAGTAAATAGAGACAGGAAGCCTGACATGGATCAGCTAAACACAAACATGCATTATGTAGACTTCTGCAGATGAATGGCTGAGAAACCGAAACAGGAGTGTAACATGTTGTCTGCTGTATTACCTCTGCATATTCACATGCAGCTCTCAGATCTGCTCCATCCACAAGTGTCATGCTATGAATGGACGAGTGAAAAGATGAACAAAACTGCACGACAGAAATTAACATATGAATGAAAGGACAGTTCGCGATTTCTGTGAAAACAACAATTAAACAAGCAAATGAACAGAACATGAACAGATCTGACATGGTCTTCATGCCTTTTGGGCAAAGCTGCGTCCTTACAGACCTCAAACCATCTTAAATGTACAGAACATTTGTTAATGCTTGTGCTGAATTTTGGAGAGAAGATGCCAGGTAAAACCTCTGAAAGGGATTGTGGGAAAAAGCACTAGTTTGAAAAGAACATGTGACATCTAAGGATTCCTGAGGAGATCTGAGATGTTCGGGACACGTTGGAACCAGCTCGGCTCAGTACGAGACACGTTACGTCCTGCCTTATAAAGAGTCATAAAATCGAGGCTGAGCTAACCTGCGGTGTTTGGATGTGATATACAGTCTGTGACTACGTATCTTTGAACTCAAATGAATCCAATGGAAAGTGATTTGCGTTTTCATCTCTAGCTGATACGTTTCATTCATCATTGTTCCATTTCCCACTATCGATCTGAGACTCGGCTTCAATTTGCTCCACTGGTTTGGAACATCCCAGCTATTATTGTGTTTTATGGGAATACAATGATGCTGTGGTTGATGAATTTAAAAGGAACATTAATGAAAATTTCCAGATTTGATGGAAATTCTTTTGGAAATATTGAACTCTGTGGAACATCTGTACAGCTCTCCGAGACGCTGACCCAGGGAGGTGCGTGGTGGAAGTGCATCCTGTGTGTTTACTGCGTGTACCTGCAGTGGTGTGGTGGCCAGCAGCTCACACAGCTGCAGCAGCAGGGTGCCAGGGCTGCTCTCGTTCACAGCCAGGTAGATGACGTTGGCTTGACCCGATGGCGTCATCACCGTCTCTCCCACAAGTGCTGCCAGCGACAGGGATGACGAGGACGACAACAAGGACATCGCAGCTGCTTCTGCCAGTGATGCTGTATCGGTTACTCCCCTCCCTCCTCCTCCTCCTCCTCCTCCCCCTCCTCCTCCTCCTCCTCCTGGACCGTTTCCCAGACCAAAACCCAGTCCCGGCTCGCCGACCCCCGTACCTCCCACCACCGCCGTCTCCGGGAGCAGGGAGGAGCCCGAGTGGACGACAGCGATGTTGACACCACCCGAGTCCCTCTCTCTCTCCCGGGGCCGGAGCAGCAGGGGGGGCGAGGGGCGTGCGGGCCCCGTACAGGCCAGGACAGCCAATAGCAGTGAGAGGGTGGGCCTTGGGGCCACCATGGGGTAAAGGGAGGGCCAGTGGCAGCTGTCGGATGGGGTTTGGCAGGTGGGGCTTAGGGATTTGGGGTTGGTGGGTGATGTCTGTGTGGGGGGGGAGAGGAGGGGAAGAGGAGCAGAGATGGGGCAGGGTTGGCCGCTCACAGTGCTTCACCTGAGGAGGAGAGAAGACCCTGGGGAGGAGGCAAAGAAGAAACTGTCACTATGGCTCTTCTCTAACAGTTTCAGTTTCAGAGCTTTGAACAGTCACATGTAAACAAATATCTGTGTGGACCGAGGCTCTTACTCGACTTACTCTTGTACTCTGCTACACAAGCAGGACAATATGTACAACTGATTTCTGCTAGTTACATAAAAAATACACTAGAAGAAGCAACAGTACTGTGTAGTAACAGAGTGTAGAACTGAAATAAGACCCATAAGCACAGTATGCAGGTCAAGTTAGAATTCAGCCGAGTTTTTTCCCTCCACAGCTCCATACAGGCTGAGGCGAGAGTTGCAGCGTGTGTGGATGTGCCTGGAGAAACAGGCAGAAGCAGGACCACAGGGGAGGCACAGTGAGTACAGGCAGAATAAGGAAACAGAGACATACCTGCAGGGTGAGAAGCTGGGAAGCAAAGGATGGGAGGAGGGAGAGAGGAGGAGATGGGAGAGTAGATTCAGCTGCAGTGTGAGGACAGATGCAGCTACATTTCTAATGGAGAGCAAAAGACTTCAAAATGAGACTTGCATATGCATGAGAGTGAGGAGGGAAGTGAGGGGAGGGTGTAAGGATGGCTTACAGCATGGGAGTGCATATTGTGTGTGTGCAGATTCTGCTGCATGCTACACACACAATATGAATTCAAAGGAAATCAATTTGTGCACAGTTTAAAGTAATGGTGCAGCTCAAATGTTGACTTAGCTTAAAATGCACAGAAAAATGTACAAAGAGAAAACTGCAGAAACTAATTCCCTTGGTTCTGCCTTTGGACTCACAGGATCCTCACAGGAAAATTACATTTTTACATTTCCCACTATTAGTTATTTAAAATGATTCAACACCACTACAGTATCAGCGTATAAGCGAAAAGTGTAGACTATGAATGTTACATGTTTGACTGCACAGTGAGCCAGTGAAACTACTCCCTGCAGGTAGGGTTCTTCCCAGAGGAGTGAGAGCTGTTAGCTGTAGAGTCACATCATAGCTAACATACAGCATCCAAAGAGTCTGACTGCAGATTAGAAGCCACGGTGCCTCTGACAAGACAAGTCCCGGGGACGGTTTTGCAGAAAATATGTGCAGATTTGAAATATCTTGCAAGGAGTGCAGCACTTGACTCACACATGGATGACTAGAGGTTCCTGCAGTTCACACTGTCACAGTATAACGTGCTCATAAAACCTATAGTGGCACCGAAGCCCCGACGTTTGTGCTTTGAAACAAAAGCTGAGCTGTCAGAGCAGTTTGGGATGTTAGTTCAAAGCTAATCAAAATAAAACGCTGAATGCAGGAAATATAAATTCCTGTAAAGAAAAATGAAGCTCGTGCTGTCGTTGCGTATTTGGCATCGTAAATCATTTCTGATGAAAACGTAATGAAGGCTGAAGGATGCACATGTGAATTGTATCTGCTATAAAGCCATTACTCATGTTGTTGGCCTTGGCTGTACTGTCTGTGCTCAAGCTGTTGACACTTTTCAGCCTTGGATACATAAAGAAGGCGACGTGGTCCGAGAGCCGCAGGCTGCCAAACAGCAGAGCCACACAGCCTTCAAGGAACTGGCACGCTGTCAGCCTTCAGTGGTTGGACTGTCCACATATAATCGAAATGTTCGCTTGCTCGGTGTTGAAAGGCAGATGCAGAGAAACTGACCTGTCATCGGTTTATTTGCTCTTTTAGGCATTTTATAACGTGAAGGCGCCTAAAATAACGTTTGCTGTAAACTAAAACTCTATTGGCTGATAATTTCACTGTGATTGATGATAAAGGATCATTGTTGTCTTTTTCTCTGATCTTCATTATATTCTGCTCGTTTTATTTTCTCCAAAATCTGCAGTGACCCACTTTCTGGTCAGTAGCATTAAAGCCTCGTCTTGTCTTATGTCGTCTCATCTTTTCTGCTGCACATCATTTGTGTCCGTCTGTGTGGAGAGGAGAGCAGAGCTCTCTCCACTTCGCAGCTTGTTTGTGTAGCTGGCATGTTAGTTTCCACAGCCACAAACCTGTGGTGAGCTGCTGTGATCTGACAGCGTGTGAGTGGTGGAAATAAAAGGTCATTTAAAACTGACCACAACAAGATGGAGTATCCACTGTTTAGTCTGAAGTCTACAGGAATGCAGTCTGCAACTGTTCAACAAGAAAATTCAGTGGAGGTTTTCCTGATCTATAGGAAACGGACTCGGTTGTTCATGGGGTTCTATTTCTTTCTGCGACACCCACAAATAGAAACGGACTTTCAGGTCAACAATCTGTCCCTTTAAGCTGCAGTCACTTTAAAGGTGAGGTGTTGTTGCTGAGTGTTTGTCTGTATACTTCAGCAGCGGTATGGCTGTTAGTTTATGGTGCGTTTAATGGGTTTTAATCCAAAGCGGAACTGAAAACGTGGAACGAACAGCTTCGAAGGTGTTGAGACCTGAGTCGCACAAACGGCTACAGTGGGATGAGAACGAGAAGCTCAGGGCGCAGACGCTGCAGCATATTGTGAATTTAACACGTTGCGGTGCCAGTGAGATGGATTTTTGTCTGTACTAGAGTGAAGGCTGCTAATGTGCGACTGAGCGTCACTCAGTTTTCTGCTGTCTGAGATGCAGTGACACCTGAAACATCTGGAACTGGGGAAACAAATAGAAACTGTCGAAGTACAAACTCTCAAAAAGCTTCAGAACCACTGAATAAACAACAACAACTGCACGTGTGTGTTTGTTCTGCTGTTTTCGTTGTGTGCAGGGGGTAGAGTGGTTTGTGAAGACCAAAGAAACTAACGACCAGCATCAACAAAGACGAGGTTTTCTAGATGTACAAGGAGAGGAAAGAATAACACTGGCAGTCTCTGCTCTGAGGGCCAGTCCCCTGTGTATTAATTACATTTGCTTAAGGCACCCAGGGGTCCCATGGTACTGTAGGGTTTTCTCCTTTTAGATATTTTATGGATGCTGTCATGTCTTAGATCATCACTGACTTAATCTGATTTGGATTTTCACTCTAAAACTAAAACTGCTTGAGGAAACGTGAAACTTTACATCAGTTTTTGGACAATAAGAGCAGAAATGTAACGTTATAATGTTATTTACCTCAATATTCACCTTTTTTTACCTGGAAAGGAGCTAAACAATCAAACTAATATAAAATCTATACACTTCATTTAACACCTTCTCACAGTGCAAGTGGAGGAAAAGCAGCGTGTAAACTGGTTTTTCTCTTTCAAAAACCCTGAGTATTAGCATTGAATTGTGTTTTTCCATGATCCACACAGCTCCACAGCTCCTTTCCTTTCATCTCCCAACCCCTCTGGTTTCCCTCCATCTTTCCCTCTCATCTTTTTCCTCCTCTTCTTTCCTTCCCATCCTTCTTTCTCCTTTCTCCTGTGGGCCATCAGAATTCATTACAGGCTGAGCTGATTCATAGCTCAGTCCCACATCATTGGACAGCATGGAGGCCTGCCTATAAATCTGAGGCTACACACTACTACTACTGCTGCTGCTGCTACACACCAACACAAACCACAAAAACACACTGCTTGCATACATATAAGTCAAAAGCATGGAGAAATGAACATAGTGCATGTACAGTACCATCACAGGGCATTACACATCACAAAGACATGTAGTAAAGCCATCAGCAGTGTGTGCAGCATGCACCCTGCAGACCATTATTACAGTCAGCACCTGCTCTGCATTTACAGCAAATGACTCCTGGCCTCACAATAAGCAGAGGTTCTTATGGCCCCTTTACAAATACTCTGCAAATAAGGTTTTCCTGTTGTGTGTCTGTGTGTGTGTGTGTGTGTGTGTGTGTGTAGTGAGAGAGATCATTTTGAATAGAATACAATTTCAGGGTCTGCACATTGATAAGAGCAGACTTAAACATCCGCTGCTGAGAAATTTGTAAGAGGAGTCATTTCTTTTGAATGGACATTAAGCATATATCAGAGTAATGAGGCGTTGTGTGAATTCAGGCATTAGTGGGCGTCATCATCTTATGGCTCATTTATCAGATACATGGCCAGCAGGTGACTGGTGGAGCCCATTGATATTCAAAGAGGTGAACAGTGACTTTATGACTCGACAACTTTCACTGTTATCATGCTGATCCAGTTCTGACTGATCCAGCTCCTGCTCCACCTCAGCTCCCTCCTGCTGCGTTGACGAAGACATGGCACAAATAATAAAAACGATCGGTGACGCTTCGCTGGCAGGATCCTTGGCGTTCTGCATATTGGGTCGCACCGTCACAGCTTCCTGGGACAGTGGAATGACACTGTTATTAGTAACACACTGTATGTGCTGCTTCAAGTCAACACGCCTGCAGCGCCTTAAATAGAACTGTGGTTTAGGTTTTGAGTTATTTCAGTTAACCACAGCTTTAGTTTGCTTCTCCTGACTAAAGAAATACTTTACAGCTTTATGTGACTACAAGTCAGAGAAAAGCTAGAAGGCAACACACACTGATTCTTTGTCTTGAACCAATTCAACTACATCTGCAGCACGTTCTGCTCTTTAAGTCTGACTTTTTTAGCTGCTCATGCAACTTCAGTTCCACAGCACCTTTATATATGCCAGTACTCTCATACAGCCACGAGACAACGGCGCAGATTTACTGAGATAAAACTCTAACCATAAGCAACAGCACAAACCAAATGCCACCCAGACGAAAGAGCTAAGAGCTACCTGCAGATTGTAAAGCGTGCAGCTGAAAAAAACCAAAAAAAACATTTGGAGTGAATGAAAATCTATCTGGGACTGGTGCAAAGTAGAGGCAGCTCATGAAATAAAACCGAAGTCTGGTTGGGAAGCTCATTGGCCTGAACTGAAGGGGGTTGCCAGGTCTGTCAGTGGTGCTGGTGACTTGATATTTGTCAAAAAGGCACAATCAGGCCTTGGCACGAGACACAACAGGGCACTCAGCAGACACAGTGTGGTGACCCTATTTCCTGTTGGTCTGACATCATCATCGAGGCAGCAGCAGGGACCGAGACTGTAATAGGTGGATTTTTGACGTGACAAACATTTGTCAAACTTAAACATTTGGTATAAAGAAACAGAAATCATCGTGCACACCCTGCTGCACTGACGTACAGAGCAATGCAGAGTCCTGAACACCATTAATCAAGGCGGCAGTCCATTAAGATTTTCCAGTTCAGGAGCCTTTACTCTGTGCACGGCTGCTCCCTGTGATGACTTACTGCAACATCTGAATGGAAGTGAGCCACCAGTAATGGTATTACTTCCACTCGTGCTTCTCCTGCTGGGCAAGACAAAACGTCTGCCATGGGAAAGGACCCCTCACACTAGATTTTATTATGAAACAGGCCAAATAATGAGGACGGCCAATAACCATGTTTCACTCAAAGGTCTGTCATCTGTCTCTGGGTAATGGAAGTGGCAGCATAACTCAAAACCATGTAGGCTGAATGTCAGGCTGTGGAGCAAACCATGCACCAGGGACACGTGGGTAATTCTGATGTCGCTGTTATTGTCACTTAACAGTTTCACCTAACATTTACAAAGATGGGTTCTTAGTTTTGTGCTTGGCTTTTAGGGTGATGAGTGTGTGTGTGTGTGTGTGTGTGTGTGTGTGTGTGTGTGTGTGTGTGAGAGAGAGAATAAAATACGAGTCAGAAAGTGAGCCAGCTGAGGCCTGACAGGCCGTACAGAAACATAAGGAGATGTAAACCGTGCAAGTCAATGTATCATCCTCAAGTCAGTGAGCTCACTAAATATTTCACACACACACACACACACACACACACACACACACACACACACACACACACACACACACACACACACACACACACACACACACACTTCTTAAACACTACCTACACACACCCTGAACCCTCGCCTTTGCTGCATTCACTACCCTGTTACACACTCCCTCACTCCATTCACTCTCTTTAATTAGCCCCACGCCCCCACGTCTTCCCCAGGCTCACACACACACACACACACACACACACACACGCATACTAAGGTTGCTTGTACCTGCCCATACACACACAGAAAACACACATGCACACTATGCTGCAAAACAACAACAAGAAGACACAGGACGATTCAGAGCCAATCCATAACGGCCTCCCCGTTCAACAGACTGTTGCGTCTGTGAGGAGTCTCTAAGTGTGAGCAGTCACAGATGGGACAGGAGGATTAAGATGATGAAAACTGCTCATTTCAGGTAGTGTGGCTGCTGGAAATAAAACAAAATGTGTTGATATATCCTGAGACAGAGAGAGAGGGGGTGACAGAGTGATGGTGAGCACAGGACAACATCTTCATCCAAGTGTGGTTGTGGAGAAGACTGAGCCCATGAGCCAGAAAGAAAGAGACAGGGTAGTAAACTGCAGTAAGTATAACGAGCAGGACGGCCGGGCGAGAAGAGCGAGACGCAGTAGAAAAGAAAAAACTACAACAAGGGGCAAGAAGAAACGTTCCTGATATCTGTCGCTCAGGCTGTGCCGGCCTGGAACCAGGTGGGGAAGATCCCGGTTTGTGACAAGATGCTGCATTTTTCAGGCTGATAATTATCGAAGGGTTCACACCACCGTCGGCCATGATGGAAGGAAGGAGGTTTGGGAGAAACACTTTTGACCAAGTGACTTACAAACACCAGCCCACCTGACATTTCAATGATCTCTTGTTGTTCTGCAGGAATAAAGGATTTGGTGATACATTAGCCAGCGAACAAGAGAACCCAGTCTGCAGCAGGTCCTCCTGCGTCCTTGTTTTCATTATACACTATTTGCTGCCTGCTGTTTATCACTCATGTACAGTAGAACAGCCTCTCATTGCACGCATTGCAGTGGAAGCACCAACCTGTGCCAAACCCATCATGACTGCAGGCGGCGTGCGGCCGACCATTCCTACACAACCAAGTTAATTAGGCAGAACCACAATGACTCCGGTTCAGGATCCCACCACTGCTGAAAGCTGACCTTTATGATGTTCAATTATTGCCTTCTGTTTCCCCACCGCCGCATTCTCCATCGAGCTGCAGTCACAACGGAGCAGCAGCAGCAGCACAGGCACTACGGTCTGATTTTAGGTTAACATACCAAAAACAGATATCAAGTATTTCCTCATGCTTGTGCACTCACATGCACAGAAACACAAAGCCGCTCCAGGTAAAGTAAAGCAGACGACTATGTCGACATGAAGAGGCTCCTATTACTGGTTAGCACCACAAACAGAAGCTGAAGTGCTAATGTTATCAGTGCTGGATTCAAACCACCACATGGGCCCCTGACGGCCTCTGGTCCCCGCTGTACTGCACTGCACTGCTGACAATCAGGCGAGTCCATTCTGTGTCTGTTTAACTGCCAGATGTCCACAGAAGTTCTGTTTCAGCAGCACAAACATTTTAAAACACTAAATTATTCATCTAGATAGCAACAGTACTGATGCTTTGCACCTAACCCCAAGACCCCCAGAGCAACTAATCTTACAAAGGTTTACACTGACGCGTGTGTGACCGCTACAGCAGAGATGGACTGCTTTGAGGAAACTCTACATCTGGTGTTTTCCACCTGTACGTTTATTATTTTAGTACAACCTGTAATGTCTTCTCATTAAGATAAAACACTCGATGATGCACAAGCAAAAAGATTACCCAGATTGCTGGGTCGCTCAATTTTTAATGAGGAAATGTCAAAGTAAAAAAAAGTTTGGGGCACAAGCACAAACACACTGCGGGTTTAATTGCTCGTCTTTTCCCGATTGATTAGAAGAAGAAAGTCTGCATCGTTACCATGGTTACCAAATCATCATGCATACAGACGCCATAAATGCTCCTCATGTAGAGCCCATGTTATAATAAAATGACTTCGGCTCTCACTCTGCTTCGGTTTAGCCAAACGTGGTCAGACACGGTGCAGTGCAGTGAAAGTCTGACGCTGGACCTCCTCTCTGCTCCAGCAGCCAATCAGTAGATAATGATGTTGTCTTAAAAAACATCCTGTATCAGTCAAGATGTGTGTGGAGAACTAACGAGCACCCCCACCTTTTGGTGAAAGAACATCACCCACGACGTACTGTGGTCATAAAACACCCAGCTTTAAAGCTTTAGCTACTGTGTCGTATAAATCATGTTCCTGCTCTGGGTCAGTGTCCATCTTCCTCTGGCTACTGTCTGTTTGACAAATTTCTGGGTTATTATGCTGGCTCAAAAAAAAAAAAGATGGAGGTCAGCTGATCAATACAGCAGCATCCCTTAGGCCAATGAAAGAATGATAGATGTACCTGCCAAAATCCTGCAAATCCAATGTGGGTGCTAACAAGAGCCACCCACATGGCTTCACCGAGTCCTACATATGGCACCAAACCTGTCCCCGGTGCTGCCTTCAAAGCTGAGCGATGACACTTCACTGCTCCACAGGGAACCTGAGATTTTCCATATAAAACCACCTTTTAGTGATTCTGCTAACTCGCAGGTTGTTAAAGATGAAAAGGGTGAAATGTTTTTATGTTAATGAATTCTTCTGAAATTATAGCAATCACCTGCTCAGGCGAGGTTTCATTTTTGTCTGCAAGAAAAAAATAAGACCTTGTTTCTCATAAGAGGCTAAACTTGGTCTTCTGGGATACAAACTGTCCAAACCTCTCTAGACAAAAACAAATCTGAAGTAATAATACCTGTACTTCATTAGCAGTTTTTAACTACTGTCACGTATCTGACTGCATCTCAACATTTCAAGTCACTTTTAGAAAGTATGACAGAAATAAGTAATGAAATGAGGTGGATGCAAAACAGCTTAGCTTAGAAAGGAAATGTGTAACTTTCACAGCATCACAGGTCGCTCACTGTAAGGAAGCACATATTAAGAAATGAAGATCAAAACACTTCAGATTCATTTCTTGTAAACGCAGGAAACAAAGTCAAAGTACAACAGGATCAGGCGCGTTGAGGAAAAGCGGTACAGTACCAAAGGGGAAAAATTACCTCTTCACTCCTGCAAAGGATTTAATGTGTCCCCTAAAGCAATGTCAGAAGAGGAAAGCAACAGTGGATCTATGACCTTCGTTTCCAATTTGCCAACACTGCCACACATGCTGATTCATTCCCACTTTCCACCTTCCCTGCCGCTCTGCAGTGCACCATAAACCCCCCTAAACAAAAACAGCCAACAGTTACTCGTCTCCTGCTGCCTGTCAACTGCTATCCATCTCGTTTTTACTGTGAGGTTTCCCCCTTACTGGCTGCCGTGATGAGACACTGTAAGCATGTGTGTGTGTGTGTGTGTGTGTGTGTGTGTGTGTGTAAAAGAGAAAGTGTATCCTCGCTCCCAGGCTGGTGTTTGTGTATGTGTGTGTGACTGAGAAGTCTCTGCACTGAAGCCTATGGGTTGTGTGTCTGTGAGAGTCGAGACCTGGGCCTGCAGTGAACCCTGTGTGCATGATGTGAGCTCCCAACACTTCCTGGTGTTTTGGCAGGAACGAGGAGCAGCAGTGACCAGGGAGCAGACTGCTGACACACACACACACACACACACACACACACACACACACACAGTTGTAACTGTTATAAATGTTAAGGACATAACAGCATTCACTGTCTAACTATATTTACATTCATTCCCCATAAGAAATCTCCTTAACTGTGTTTGTGTTTCGCACGTAAACAAACGAGAGTGGACAGAACAGCCTCAGATTAAAGACACCTCTCATATAACGGAGGACAGGTAAACATAACGCACTTCACGGCAGATAAGTCCTGGACTGTATTAGACTGTACAAGCGTAATTAATAAAGTGGCCACTGAGTGTATTAAGGCATAACTGTATGGCAGGTTAAACCCAGTGAGCACAAAGACATAGGTGAGTGTTGAATACGGGCTTTAACCTGCTGCTGTAACAGCTTCTACTGTTGTGGTTTCAGGTTTTCCTGTTGGAAACTACAGGGACAAATTCACTTCCAGACCAAACTTAGCCCTGATGAAGAAGCCTCATGAGATTTAAGATGGTTCCATTTCCAGACCCCAAACCTGTTTGTTCAAGGTTTTTCTGGACTACACACAGATCAGGATCAGCCCTTCGTCCACTCCAGCAGGAGGAGGCGGCGATGCACCTGAAACAGTTTGATAACTGACCAAAACAACCAGAAGCTGGTCTGCACGTTAGCTAGCATCGGCTAACGATGAGCCACAAGCTAACGCAGACGTGAACGAGCGACACGAACATCTTAAGCTTGTTTTTAAGTACACAAGTTCACATCTGGAACACGGTAGCAGCACATCCGCAAGATTTCGATTCAGCCCATGACCGGTGAGGGCAGAAGGTAGACTCAGCTCCTAGTCTGGATCGCCACAACAGTGGAGACTCTGTAGACTCTGGGCTGTCCCAGCTGACAAACCTACAGTACACGAGTACATGAGTACCTATGTGTGTAATGACTGAAGTACTAAATGTTACCTCACGACATACTGTGTGTACATACTGGGAAGATGGATGCATTTCCACCTATTCAACATCTGGCTGGAGTGGTGGTTGGAGGAATCAGACCCAGGATGCAGTTATACTTATCGTTATGACTGATAAAGTCATAAAGAGAAAATGAAGCAGTCACAGGCAGGTAGAAGACGATAACTGAGGCCTTGAGAGTCTCAAAGATGCTGAGAGGTGTAAAGATTTTTGCTATTTTTGTTCCATTAAAGATTTTTCCATGTGACTGCTGCACCGAGAGTAGAAGCAGCCTTTAAAAAATAACAGATAAAACAAACCAACATGCCAATGTTACAGCTAATAGTTCTTCACTGTAGACAATGATTCATTCAGATATAAATACACCAACCACAGATCCTGCAATTAGCCTCTTGGTTATGATGCTCACCATCTCCTCGGCTCTGCCAAGCTGCCAGTGACAGCTCAGATATCTTGCCAATATCTCACCAGCTGACTGGCTGCAGACTGTGGCGGCCTGAGATTCAAACTTGTGAATACTTCCTGGACTGATGAAGACCAACATTATACATCACGATGCTTTCAGAAACGCAAAGCCTAAGTCTGCATAATCGGTCTGTCTCGTATTAAATGTCACGTCGCTTCACTCACACCAGCCAGACATCACAGTGTGTGTAGTTTAGCTGTGCCGCTCGAGGTTCTGGATCATCTGTTCTCGTTAGAGCCGACGTGTGAAAAACCAGGTGGTGATCAGAAAAGAACTTAATTACATTTTCAGCTACAGTAGGTTTAGGTGATTGCCATTACTTTGAAAGGTGCAGGTTCAGATCCCAGACCAGGTGGAGTCAGAATCACCAACATTTTAGAAACTTTACTGTAAATAACGAGGACACGTTCAAATTCAAAGCCCTGGATCTGTAAAATATTAAATGGAGTGTGATTAATAGTATTTAGTATAATAAATGGATGGATCGTGAAAAACCTCAATAATTAGCTGCTGTCAAGAGCCTTGGACACTTTGACACAAAAGAGAATCAGACAAAGTTGCAGGCAGCTAACGGAGCTGGTTTTTTGTGGTTCTTTTGTCTGTGCAATCATTTCATGCTGCATATCTTCCTCATAATCTGATCATTTTGTCCCTCACCTTTCACATCAGAGTTGGAGCTTATTGCTTTTTGCTCGGAAAGGTTGGGAAGTTCTGGCTACTTTTCTCACAAGAAGACACGAAGCCTAATGCATGTTTTTAATCACAGTCGGGCTGAGTTAGTGGAATATCAACACACGCCATCGCTGAGGCCAGCTCATTCAGGACACCACTGGTCACCTAAACTAATTACGAGGAGGTGATAAGGAAAGGTAGACACACAAATGATTTAATATACCTGTCCTTTGCACTGTTATAGTACACACACACACACACACACACACACACACACACACACTTGCTATCAGCTGTAAGAAGAGGAAAGAAAAGACGTGGGGCTCTTTGCAAACTATGGCTTTGTGTTCTCTGTATTGCTGTGTCGACTAAAACACTCCATTTGTTCAGACATAAACCAGCACAATCAATTTCCAAGCAGAAAGTAGACAAATGCAATTGATTTTATTTACTGCTGCCTCCCAAACAGGAACAGCAGGTGGAGGATATTACATTACTGTATGTGCATGTTACTTATGTTGTTACTCAGCTGAGTCAGCTGTTTCCTGCAGCATAAGTCGGAGTTACTAAATATGCAGTTTATTCACATACAATTCATCACGGTGCACTTTCAGTGAGGAGTACAGGGCATAGACGGGTTATGATAAAATGGGTCCCTGGGTACGGACGTGTAAAAGGGCCCCAACTTTCCTCAGTGAGACCAAAAAACTGCTGCGAGACCTTTGGGCCCCCGAGCCTGTGCTCAGTAGGACCAATCACCAAACCATCCAATGCCTTAGTGTAGCGTGTATAACCTCGTTACTGACACCATTAAGTACTTCAAGGAAGTCAACCGATAGTGATTCTCTTGTACAGACTTTTCCTCCCTCGACACGTCTCGTACACCAACATACACCAGAGAAACCACTTGGGTCTCATCAGACTGTAGAGTCACTGCTGTAGTTTTGCTAACTTACCAGCCTTTACTGGCCCTTTTTACTTTTATACTCGACACAGACATTTGCATTCAGAGGGAAAACACCACGTGGACATTCCAGCACTACCAACCGACCATGCTACTGCCCAAATATTGACCGCTACACAGATTTGCATGACTAGTTTGTGTGGTTTGGGTTAATCTGTTCAGCATCGGCCTGTTGTTTGGGTATGAGCTGCGTGGTCACGTGCAACACACAAACCTCTGCACGATGGACAATAAAGCAGAAAACACACCAGCACACATACACACAAACATGTAGACGGAGTTACTCCAGTGCTGAAATGCTCGCAACACACACACACACACACACACACACACACACACACACACACACACACACACACACACACACACACACACACACACAAATGCAACAGTGGACCTCTCTCCAGCTATAAACCAAACACACACCTCAGCAGCTGAATAGATTACAGCTTAGCAAGCAGCCTGGTCTTCCATGCTGTACGCTGAGGCAGCCCTTTCTGGAGCCGTATCTACTTGTCTGTGAGTGTCTAGAGATATGACAGTGGAAAAAAACTATAAGTGAGGCTTTATGCTATTGACAAAACAATAAAATGTGTGCGTGTGTGTGTGTGTGTGTGTGTGAGCACATGTGCATGTGTAAAAATGCCCAGCAGTTTGAATTCAGTTGTACAGGAATCAATAACTCCCTGCACCCCTGACCCCTACTACCTATCAAGTGCTACTTCATATAAATGTGAACATCCTGTACGAGATGTGAGAAAATCAATTTCCATTTTAGCAATTGATTCATATTGACAGTTTGATAAACCAGGTAAAAATGAAAAAGAACACAGGAAGAAAGAAAAAAAAAAATATATCAATAGCCGCTGACACTTAGCACACTGCACAAACACCTTCACTGTCTTGTTGACTCTTATTATTGTAAATAATTGTCCCTAATTTTCAGTCAGATCACTTCCCTGGATAGTCTCATTTGAACTACTGCCATAATCTTGGAAACCAGCCTCCAGGCCACAACAGATTCATCACTTTCTGCATTTGTTTATTGGCAAGGGAAGAGGGGATAGGCTGTTATTTGTGAAGCTGATCTTGCGTGACAGTTCAATATTAAATCCTCTGAGAGCCACATCATTTTTAAGCTTGGGCTCACTCCACAAGCTAAAAACAATACATCCCAAGTGTTGTGCAGAGCAAAGGGATCGAGGCACCTTGAGGAGGAGACTTAACCAAATTCACAGATGGAAAATCGGACGCCATGAAGATCGCCTCCAAAATGTTGAACCCTGCAGGTGGTCTATTTTAATGTTCCTTCGGTTAATTCTGAGAACACTCGCATGTGATGAAGCATTTCCCAGCATTTCTAAACTACTGATCCACAGCCTCTTAAACTCGCTCTTCGCCAGGGGCAGCACCAGCAGCTTATTTATATGAAATCTGAGAATTAGCCTTCATTTGTATCACACGCAGCCACTGCTGACACATGCCTCACATGTGGCAGCTTCCTTTTCCTAGTCAGTGTAAAAAGATATGTTCCTGTGTCTTAAAATCACATCTCGCAGTCACTGACAGGTTTAATACCAAAGGCCGCTGGGACCAGACACATCAAAGGTCTCTGTCTACATTAACGCCTTTTGAATCCAACACGCCTTTATATTTCCTACTATATTTCTATACTGAGCACGTACATTTCAGATGCACACGCTCTTCACATCCGTAGGACCAGTTTGGGTAAAAATGTGCATCATGAAACATATTGTTTTGGTCTTCCAGGCCACGTGTTGCCAAGTTAAGTCGATTCTATTTAAACAGCCCTAAATTACAAATTGGTCCCAAAGGATTGACAATCATTAAATATTGGCCTAGATGTTATGTTTTGATGTGGTACATCATTTGCACACTGGTACTTACTTATTTCAGTGTCTGGTCTGGCTCCTCTGTGTTAAGAGTCTGTTTATTTGCATGTAATATTTTATATTGTATCATGTATTTTGAGCAGGGTTAAGAAAACATTGTCTTTATTGATTTATTGTTGACAGCAATAGAAAACAAAGCAGGAATCCATTGCTCTGTGAACATAACCTCCATCTTGGCCTCGTTTACAGCAGCAGAAAGAAGAAAACAGTAGTGGACTGTCATAAAACTACTAGCTCTGTGCGTCTTTACTACAGTTTGCTTGTCTGGAAAATGTAAACAGTTTATTTTAAGCATTGAAACAAACGTTTGCTGTTCTGCCCGAGGTGATAAAGAATCTGCAGGATCGTTTACAAAGACCCTGAGCTGATCATGAATTCATTGATAACTCAGAACAGCCATCTGCATCTTTAGGGCATGTCCTTGTACTTCAGTGTCAGTGTGTCTCTGCTGTTGGTGCATCCTTAACCCTGCACCGCTGCATGGCTATCCATCTCCATCACTGCCAGGCAGGCACCAGTCAGGAGGGCTACTGGTTGACACACACACACACACACACACACACACACTTCCATAGATTTTATATAAACGAGTACACAGTACTCTACATATCTCCACAAATACCTGTCAAATAGCTTAACAGACACACACACACACACACACACATTATGCATACTGTGTGTCAGGCTCTTGCTGTTCACAGAAGAAAAAGGAAAAAAAAAAAAAAAACCCAGATGCCACATTTCACTCTGGGTTCATTCTCCTCCCTGAGGCCAGTGAAAAAAGGCGATTGAAGGATTGAACAAAAAAAAATAAAAAGGGTCATATCTGGCGCTGTCTGTCTGTCACCCACCGCCCTCACTGCAGGCAGTTAGATGGACACACCAAGACGCACGACGCCGAGGCCTGAACCGACGCACCCAGACACTGTGATAATATTCTGTATTTTCCCAGCCAGCCCGTCGACACATTGGCAGGCGCTCTGCTCTCATCGAAAAGAGCAATAGGAGCTGTCTGCCCCGTCTCACTGCCTGCTGCTGACACACTCAGACCTGCATACACTTAGGCATGGATGCCAGTGTAAAGACTGTAAAATGTGTGCGTGGATGCAGATACACACACCAGTCTACTAAAACATGAATATACATCTGCAACGTGCATGTTCAAAGATGAAGCCCAGCACTGGCAAATCCAGCTTTCCTTTACCACAGTGGTTAGAGAGAACTGCTGTCTGCCTGCAGGGTATCCATTATTTTGATAAGAGTGCAGAGCTCTCAAAATAATACTCGTACCTGCAAGGCTGTTTGTCTCAGCTGTTACCAGGCTACAGCTTCTTCAGCTTGTTAGAGCAGCATCCACGTGAAGAACAAACTGACTTAAAATATGCAGAAACATAAATCGTAAGCTGACGTTTAACAGTGGCCGTAAAATGTGCTGCGACAACGGCCCACAATCCATGTGTAAACAGACATGTCACACCAGCACCAGCCACAAGCAACTGTTTGGAAAATCCTACATCTGCCATTTTTATCTGTGTTCATACATAAAATGTTTTTTCTGCTAATACCAAGACCAAAACTGTGTGAAAACTCAGTGACGATTCTTTGTCTTGTTTTCCTGGACTGAGACAAGCTGAGAAACAAAATACATGTAGATGATAAAAAAAATGGTTTTACATTATATTTACGTCAAGCAGGGACATAGTAACCAAACTAACCAGGCCTTCTCATGCTGCTACTTTGCTAATACATATTTTTATAACAGTTTATCAAATGACACAGAAATTAGCTCTTACTGAAGGAGCATTTAGCAGCTAAAGACCCAGAGATTTGCCTCAGGGGGTGGTGGAGACCAAAAACAGAGCTAAAACAAACACAGGGAGCACTGGACTTACAAGTGCATCTGCTTTGAATGTTAACACACCACTCAATTATGATCAGTGGTGATCGGGCCTACTCCACCTCCTACTTTCCTCAGTGGGCTGTTAACATGATCTTCATCTGCATAGTCACAATAATAAGAGTTTAAGGCCAAAAACTAGTTGGTTAGGTTTAGGGAGAGATCATGGTTTGGGTTGAAATAAGGACTTACAAAAGGAACAACAACAACAACAAACAGCTGTCTGTGTTTCATCCTCCACCCTTCACTAACTACCACTGTTGCTCCGCCATAATAACTATGAACACTAAAAGGTCCCCTAATTACATGTGCTGATATGCACCTTCTGGTCTACGCCTGGAGCATAAACATGGGTGTGATAATGGGCATTTAATGGGGCAATAATCAAATCAATACTGTACATTGCCAGATGGCCAGAGACACGAGTCAATGAATCATAATTTAGCTCAGCTGGACAGGTTGCTAACGCACCAACTTAAAAGGTGACAATGTGTTTTCACAACTGTTGAGTTCAGCTGTGGCAGGTTTAAGAGTATCTGACTCTAATTTCCATTATGCCACCGTCAGTCTTTATAGGCCACTACAGGATTAACAAGATGAGGCATAAAAATACATCGTTACAACAAAAGCAAGATGTGGATTTGAGTTTACTCTGACTGCATCAATCATCTGCATTGACAGAAAACATATCCCTAAAAATATAAATACGTCCTGTACCAAAACTGTAACGTCCAGTCATACAACCAGTGCACAGCCATGACTTCTGACTGGTGTAGAGATGACATATCCCATAATGCATCATCTGTTTGATGACCCCAAACACCAACTGCCTCCTGTGCGCCTCTTTAACGTACCAGAACAACTATGAACAAACCCCACCCTCCAAAACACCATCACCCATGGAAGGTGAATTAAACACGCAGCATATTTTCACACCGACGGCACCAACGCAAACTGAGAGACGGAAATCGATGTCGTCACAGCAAAGCGCTTCTCACATCTCCGCCGTAAATGGAGGTTTCATGCAGCTAAAGAAGTCGTCCTCTGGCTTCAATAAGACACAGTGACATTTCTGACCCATCACAGACTTTTTTTTTTTTTTGTTAAAGCAAAGATCAGGACAGAACAGATTCACCATCTCAGCTGTCATCACTTCACAACTGGAGCATATGGGGATTTAGTTTAGTGCCTTGCTCCAGGGCACCTCAGTTTCAGTTTTTATAACTAAAAAATGCTCAGCAGCTGGTTCTTTGACTGCTGACAAGATTGCATCCTTTGAGCCTTTGTTCGTTTTATGGCAACATGGAGCTAAACAGACATTACAGCACAAAATCTGAGACCGAGCAGAACTTCTCAAATGATTCCTTCAAGCTATTTGTGTCTCTGACCAAACAAAAGGCGTTTGTTTTATTTTACTGCTTTGATTTGTTTGTATTTCCAACTTGGATAAGGAGATTGTTGGCTGATATAATATAATTTCATCATCATCATCATCATCTGTTGGCTCCATAAAATCCGTGGTCCCGAGAGTTTCCATTTGTTATTTCGAAGCACTTTTACTTTTACAGATATTGACACAGCATCATTTAGCAGAAATACATTTATTAAATAATCGTACAGCTTTTGGATCGATTTCTAATCAGCCTATCAGAAAACTCCAGCATTACTTACTGAACTTTCAGCTCCACCATCAGGCCTAAATCATAGTTTGTCCACTACCAATGGCATTTATCTCGCTGATGTTAGCATTTAGCTCGAGGCAAACAGGGCAGGCATGCTAAGAGTTTTAATGTCCGTCTAGATTCCTGAAAAAGAAAAACAACAGCGACTCAGAGATGCAGTCAGGTTATACAGCTGGAGAGACCAGTACCAGGGACGTGACATCAAAGTAGAAAAGGTGTCAAGTCATCACATTGTTTGCTGAGATGGATCCAGCATGCCCCCCTTTCAAATGTTGTGGCACCGTTCAATGGCTGTTATCAGGATTCGGTTTAATATGCTCCGCTCCACGCTGACGTTGGCTTATTATCATCTGACAGGCTTTGTCATGGTCACAATACAAAACGTGGGAATATCAGGTTTGGTTTAGGGGAAGACCAAAGTCCTGGTTATGGTTTAAAGGAAAGACAAGACCAAAGGAACAGTACTGATCATCTGAAACAGGAATCGAACAGCTGTCGCCTGTTTCTCAAAGTCCTGCGTTTTGTTCCTACTGAAGAACAATTAAGGGCATGATAACGACTGATAACAGCCATTTAATGGCCTGTTAACATTCAAAACATCTGTCAGACACAAGGTGGAGGAAATTACAAGCTAACAGCCACTTTTAAAGTGCTGAGCAACACTTTTCTGTTTTATTGAAAGAGCTGTTGCATATTTTATGGTGCACTAATTAACGAAGCAAAATATTTCACTTGTATGTTGTCTGAGTAGGACAATTTCATTTACTTGATCAACAAACTCACAAGTCACAGAGTCTTGGCTCCACGGTGAAGCTTCAGTTGCACACGTCTCAGTTCAGCACGTGAACTTCGACTAGGGTCTAAGACAAAAGGTCAGACGCTGCTCTTTGCTTCAGAGTTCAAACATTCATGCACAGCTTGCTGAAACTGTGCTAAGCCCGTCTGACCCCGCTGGCATGAATATCGATCAGTCATCACATCTTTCATCATCTCTGCACCTCAAGTCTCCCACTTTCACATTCAGCTGCTGCCGCTCCGTCCCCTCCCCTGAAGACTACTTCCCATTCTTCTGCCGCTCGGTCGTCTCCTCTCTGGTAACTTTCCTAAAACATTATGCTTTTTATATTTGCTGGATGGACGTGTTGTTCGTTTCGTGTCAGTTTATAGACGCATACACTTCACCTCAGGTGTAAGAAGCTATAAATCTGTCTTGTTCTATCACTTCACAGGGAAAACGTTTGATGTCAGAGTTTCCGGTTATCAAAAGTCACATATTTTATTTATGTGCTGAAGCCTTTTTCTGTTCAGGTATGAAATACTGACCAAGTTTAACAAGACAGTAAAGGTTCTTCATTTTTCTGATGGAAACCAGTGTCTCAGTTACCTGGATAATGTGAAGGTCCTGGGAATGATTGGACGACTACAGAGCAGATACGACGACACCAAAACCATCTTTCCTTTCCACTTTCAGGCGGCTCCACATGATTTATTACAGATGCAGGGCTACAGGCTGCAAATACTCATTATTTCAGAGGCAACCAGGATCTTGCTCAAAGGATATGAATGTATATTAGAAATGTAATTTCTCACGTTCATTAAGTCTTTTTTTCGACCACCCAAAAGCGTTTAGCACCTGCAGGGGGGGGTTGACTCTCCCTGTGAAGAATCACAGTGTGTTCTCATTAAATTCTGTACTCAGCAGGTTCAGGTTGATCTGGGAACCTACAAATGTGTGAGGTTTTCCTGCTTGATAAAAACAATGTGTTTACATGGCGCATGGTGTGGAGCTTTTCTTAAACCTGCTAAATCAGGAGAAAAGCCACTTTGCTCTCTCTGCATAAATTTCTTGTTCCCCCCACCAACAGCCAAAACAACCACATGCAGCTCAGCCGCGAGCCCATATACATTTCCATCAATTCAGAACATGACGCAGGCCCAGCTCTGAAGACAAGCACATGACACACCAGCAAATGAAATGAACAGATCTGCCAGCAATTATGACAAACACTGTTTGTGATACATTTGTCCCTTGAGTCATTATGCAAACCAAACTGATTTAGTTCCACTTGTCATCTCGTGTGTTGGCGCTGCAGCTCAAAAGGTCGAGTTTGGCATAAACACTAATGGGTTCTCTCATGAAATCTTTGCATGCTAAACATGTTTTTTTATTCTATTTATTCCCGACACTGAAACTGTTTCCTCCCAGTTTGGAACATCTAATTACCAGTGAGCTTCAGACCCTGTCCTGTGCTGGCTGCACACACACCTTGTACCTCCACCACCTGTGAGGTCTGGTCACCTGCCAGACCTTCACCAGGAAACTGTGGTCCATGGGGGGGGGGTCCCTCACTACGCAGGTGCCTAAAGCAACTGTTAGGAATTGTTAATGCAAGTATGTCCCTCATTAGCGTCGCATCACATGCAGATGGCAGCATCGTGGGATTATATTAAACATCTGCTAAACACAGCAAAGGTTCATTTTATTTTATTTTAATCCTGATCCCAGCGAACATCAGTGAGGCCTGGTACTCGTAGATTTAGAGGTCTGGGTAGGATACAGGTAAGATCCAGTATGCTACAAACACTCTCGTTGGATCATCACACTGAAAACTTCCTATCCTTCACATATCATCATAGCAAACGGCAAACCTCTGCTACTTTGGTCATTTCAGGTGACACAGTGTCTAAAGGTGTGTTCTATAATTTCTGTACAGATTTATTGATTCAACACTAAAAAAATAAATAAATCTTAAACACAGTTTTGGGAGAGAGATCAGCAGGATGCAGCCAGGACTAGACTAGGGCAACAAATCCTCTTTAGGCTGACATGTTACTACAGTACTGACATTTGGATTTTTATTTTTGAACATATTTCCTCCCTGAAAGCCAAAACACGGGGTTGTCTAAAACTGAAGTAACACACCACACAGACGCTCGGCCATTTATTTTAGGTTTAATAGATTTTTAGAAGTTGGTTGTAAACCTGTGGTGTTGGGTGCAGTGATGAATTGAACCATAGTTCAAATCAGAGTTTCAGGCTTGCTTGCTTTTCATCATCAGTTTTTAAATTGGTCCTGCATACAGGCTCGAGTCCTGCGTACAGGCTCGGGTCCTACATACAGGCTCGAGTCCTGCATACAGGCTCGGGACCTGCGTACAGGCTCGGGTTCTGCATACAGGCTCGAGTCCTGCATACAGGCTCGAGTCCTGCGTACAGGCTCGGGTCCTACATACAGGCTCGAGTCCTGCATACAGGCTCGGGACCTGCGTACAGGCTCGGGTTCTGCATACAGGCTCGAGTCCTGCATACAGGCTCGGGTCCTGCATACAGGCTCGAGTCCTGCATACAGGCTCGGGTCCTGCGTACAGGCTCGGGTTATTGTTCTTGGATGTTCTCCAAAATATTTTTGCTGCAAATACCAAGCTTGCAACTTTGCTTATAAGGAACTAGGCCCCTGAGAATCAGGCTCATCGACTGACTAATTTGCTGTAGTGTAATTTTAGCTGACATTAGAGTACATCCTGCAGTCCTTAAGGCACAGCCACTTACTGTGCAGTGAGTGCAAGTGCAGAAAACCTTCAGGTCCTTTATGAGCAAATTTACACTTCCAATTCACAGGGAATGGAAGCCACAGCATGCTCACAAGAGCCACAAAAATCTTAAATGTTTCTAAAATGCTGCCAGAAATGCAGTGAAACTGTCACAGTTCAACACTTCAGCAGTATTTCACACTTAAGCTACAGAAATTAAACCACCAGTCTGTTATGCAAACCAGGCTTTGCATTTACAAAACACCAAAACCGCATCCGAGTCCAAGAGCTTTGCACCAAAAGACATAAAAGGAGGTTTCAGTCAGAAGACATGTCTCACATACTGCACCTACCTCCTCAGTAATGTCCATGCTCAGACTCCTCACTGATGAGTTCATTTATCCCGTTTCTGTTTAGCTGCAACAAGGTGCTTTGTCTCGGAGCAGATCTCATCACTCCTCTGAACACTGACCTCGGGTCTTCTTCCAACGTCACCTCTGCTGCGACCGAGCTGCTCAGCTGCTCTGTAGGTTGAACAATTTAAAGTGACAGTCAGAAAACCTGTGCCAGCGGTGTGACCCGGGTCAATTATATTAACTCTGGCCAGGCCACAGTGGTGGTCACTGTGCAGGAGAGGTGGAAAATACATCAAGCATAGGCAAGAATAATGATGGTCAGTCCTGTCTGGAATAACAGCAACACATGGGCGTATGTTTGAACTAAATGCACAATAAAAAAAACGCTAACTAAGAAAAAAAAAACATCGCTGATTTCGTGCTTTGTGATGAAAACGCGTTGCTGCTTTTCTTTGGGTTCACTTTGGAAACCGGAGCCAGATTTTCCCATCGGACTGGTCCGTTAGCGAATGCATCAAAAGCAGTCCGGGGGGGGGGGCAATGAAACATGCAGCCAGACAGTAATTTGACAGCTTCATGAACACAGGAACAAGCCTGACTTTGCTGAGGCATCTTCAATTAGACAAACTGATGCTGGATCCATTTCATGAATTGTCACACATAAGCTGACGGTTGTTAATGAGACATTCGGGGAATGAAGGTTGTTTAATAATGCAGATCCTGAAGATCCTGTGTGCTTTTATCTCAACGGGACAACTTTTATTTCCTGAAATAAAGTCACTTTCTTTTTCTTTGTTGCAACATTGACGCTTTCGTCCAGACGGGGGGGGGGGGTATTATCAAAGTTTGTTTGACTAAAGTTGATTTTCAGTTCGGGAAGAGAGAAAGAAATTAACTCCCACTAAAACATTCACAAATAAACATTCACAAATGAGTCTGCAGTCATTAAAATCAAAAAACAAACCAAGGCCATGCAGACAGATGAAAAGTGATCACCGTCTAAAACCACAGCTCAGCGTCAGGAAACCTGCAGCCTGTTGCTTTTCATCAGTCTGTTCACCTGCCTGCTCAGCTGCAGCTCATCAGTCATCAGGTCTCCACCTGTTTCACCAGTGTTTTATTCACATTCACCTCCAGGTGCATTAAAGCACCAGAGAAAACTGTTTTACTTCAGTAACATTTGACTGAAACTTTGATTCAAAGCGCTTTTGTTGTCTACAAAGGATCCTAATCACAGGATTCAGAACTTAGGACTCGGTGTCTGGTATCAAAGTCCTGCACTTCCTGTGCACTGCATAAACCCTCACACAAAGAAAATCCAACTCCAGCAAACATAACAAAGAAACAACTATAAAATAACAGGTGGGAAGCAGCTATAGTAATAGCTATATAATGTGTTTGAGTGTTTATTTCACTAAACTGGAGTCAAGTATGATTTTCTCACTGAGTTTGTCAAACCTGGTTTGTGTAAAAGGTTTGGGGAGATTTTAGAAAAATGTCTTCTATAATATTTTCCAGCTTCGTTTTATTCTGCTGCACAATAAATACTCCAAATAATAAAAAAAAACTGGAGTCATGCGGTTTTGAATTTGAATAAGATCAAGAGTGAATTTTATATTTGTATATAGTCTGGACCTGTGTATTATCTAAGTTCAGCTTTATTATTATTTGTGACAAGCTCTTTTCATGCAATAAGCCACTGAGGACTTCACCCAACAACTCATTCCTGCTGTCTTCAAATTAACAGGCAGCCTAAGGACAACATGTCCCAGCAAATACTGCTGATTATGAAGCATGAGTTCATTTGCTGTTGCAGACAGTCGCCTACATTATTAAATATCTGGTGAATATTTAACGTGGCGCATGTGTTTCCGTGCTGTAGGTGTGTAACAGCTGCAGCGTTAAAACACCTGAACAAACGACCGTATTTTATAAAGATCTGTTCACGTTAGATTTAATTGATTAGCTTAGAGTTCATTTAGATTCACTCTCAACAGGTTCTGAATGATGTTCTCCTTGTGGGGCTTCATCTTTGGTGCCACGTTCACCTGTGTGCTGCCACCTGTGTTCAGCTATTGCTCCTCATGCAAACTGGGTTTTCTGTTTCTGTGGTACGAACAGAGGAGATTCTATGAGCTGCATGTTGGTTAAACCTCCAAAAGTCCTTTCATTCCCAGCTGCGCACTTCATTCAGATCTGAAAATGCCTCGCTCTGTATCCGCACGTTGGTTTATTTTCCTTGTGTGGCTGCTGAAAGTCGTCTCACTGTTCCATCTCCCCGCGTGAGCGTCAGCAAAACGGTGGTTTTAAAGATGCTACAAAGAACTACCTGCACACAACAGGAAGGAGGAAGAGGGAAGAGGACTATAAATAAAAGAGACGTACAACAAACGGTAGCAAAGCTAAGCAGAGTTATTGTGGATGCTCTTATTCTCACAAACAGATGCCTCAAAACAGAGCTGGGATCTAAGTATCCATAAAACCTGCCACGATCTCAGCAACAGACATTATCTTTGATTCATTCATGAAACTCCAGTGATTTTTAATCCCCTCCATCAACAAGGGCTGCAATGCAGAGGGCTACTTTAAACATAAATGCCACCCAAATTCATCTTGATGACAGGCAATCATTATTTTATGGGCTGAAAATCCCTCCAGGCGTGTTTCACCCGGTGACTTCAGCACTTCTGCTTCCTCCATATTCTGATTTCATTTTGCTCTGACAGAAATGCAGGATTTCCTATTTTTCTTGAAATAGGTGCAACCGGCTTTTTTGTGCTTTCACCATCGCTGCATAAAAACACTGAGTGCACTTCTACATCACCGCAGGAAGGTTTTCAACTTGTTACTCAAGGCAAACGAAGAAGATCAGATGTCTGTTTATCAACATACGTATAAAACAAACAGACTTTTGGATTTTATTGCTATTTTTTATATGCACTCTGGACAATTTGTATCCTCTTTATCTCTGTACAGGAAGTTGTGTTTCAGAATGAAAGCAGGGACTGCATGACTGTCTGTTAACCTGACAGCACTTATTTTAAACAAAACTTAGGCTTTAAGACCAAGGTAAAGAGGTTCACAGCACAGATGTGCAGACATGCAAATCCAGGAGCGTGCACAGAGACTGAGATGAGATTCATGAGATGCTTCTGTCTCCTGCAGCGTCTTCAGCCTAATTAACAAAAGCTGGTCGGTGACCGTACAGGTGCCATTTCTAACACTCACCACCTGAATTGTGATTTAGGAACTGTTGATGCGGACGAGCGAGGAAGAGGAGGGGGTGTGAGCAAAGTCAAGGTGAGTAAATATAACACTGCTTCACGTGCAGCCTCTCTCTGTTTCCCTTACGGTTTGGTGTTTATGCAGCTCTGGGCTCAGGGTTTAACCTCAGGGGAGCCTAAATTACTTGGACAGTCGAGGCTTAATAAACTCTGCTGGAGCTGTTACACAGTAACTGCAGATATCACACCTAATTATTTCACAGTTACAATCTGTTTTGATTATGACTGTGCTGCAATATCCAACTTCTTCGTGTTAAATAGCAAAACAAATTAACGGAACTGATTTGATACAGATTAAATTTAGTGTGTTCCTGTTTTCATTTTGCTCAGAACATAATTATTAGGATGTTTATTCTGTCAAGCTGAGTCCAAATTAAGTTTAGTTTCAGACAAACACATACATTAAAAAATACCAAAAGGGTTTATCGCTGTTTTTACTTTGAAGATCTTTGAGGACTCTGGATGTCCCCAGATGTTAGCCGGGTTATGTTGCACTATTCACAGCTGGCCAGATGTCATAGACTGCAGTAACTGGCTGGGTTTTGATTCTTGAAGGTGAATTTTTACTCTCTGTCTGCACTGAAGCTTCAGCTCATGTGTCTCATGTGTCTCATGACAGAACAGGTGCACTTCTATTTGAATATATTTGCTAAGTGCCCGATGCAGACAGGATGTTATTGTGCTTGTTTTGTTTGTAAAAGCTTTATCGGTGTGATAAAAACACATATTCCCGCTGTTGACTGAACACATCGGATGAAGATCTGCCACAGTCTGGTTTGGTCTCTTCTCCCAATTTAATGTGTAAAAGCATTAAAATGTTCCTTTAGCATTATTTCATCTCACACAGGCAGGAAGTACAAATGAAAAGCAGAAAAGAAGCTCGGTGAGTGCTTTGGCCACAGATTTAATATTTGGAATACGACATAAGTCTAATAGGCTGTGGCCAGTGAGAGGAAACATCTGCCTGCAACATCTGGACGAGTGATACCAGTGAAAACTAGAGACTGTAGAACAATGAATGAAAGACATTAAAGCAACTTTGACAACTGTACGTTAATCACTATGATTGATCAGCGTTAATGTAATGTTTAGTTCTGGTGCGTTTTATAAAGATGTGGTTGTTTCTCACATTGTTATTGGACTTGTTGATCAATAAGTCTGTAAAATGTTCCTACAGTTATATTTCTGTAAACTTTATTTCCCTCCTGGAGTGTCTGCAGAACAAAACACACAGGCTTAAACTCCAGCAGGGAAGCTAAAAACATTTCATTTTCAAGATACTGTCTCTCCAAAATACTGAAAGTAGCTTTCAGAAGATTTTTTTTTTTAAACCTGTGTTGACTTTGCAGTTGCTTAAAATCCTTAAACTCAGAAAAACAACATACCTGCAGCGCTGTAATATTTACAGGCCTGATTCATTCCAGCAGGGCGGATTAAACACCTGATGATCTGCAGCGAACACACACCTGTGTGAGGTGAACATAGCACCACGCTGTGCCAGCACCACCTTACCTTCCCCTCTTTGATTTCAAAACGGCTCTTTTTGTGCATTTTGGCAAGAAGGATGAATTGCAAATAGCTGCCGAGCTCGTATCGAGGACGGTGAAGTGAAGCGACGTGTGCAGGGCCCAGCGTGTCTGTGCTGCGCAGGAGAGCTGAGCGAAAGAGGCAGGTCAATACAGACCGGCCTGTAAACAAACCGAGAGGCTGGAATAATTTGTAAAGCTATGTCATCCACTGCAGAGAGGAGAAGGTGAGGAAAGGATGGGGGGGAGGAGGCAAGGATGAATGAAGGATAGCAAGGAGGAGGTGAGAGTAAAAGAATTTGAAGGAGTTAGGAAAGGAACAAGGCGAAGTGAGAACGGAAGAAAGAAGCAGGGATGAAGGAGGGAGGAAGGAAGGAGGAGACAACACAGGAGTGATGCAAGCACACACAGGACATAATATATTCTATATGTAAGGATGAAAGGATAAAGGATGAAGGCTGTGTGCTGAGTTATGGAGAGGACAGATGAAAAAGGAAAACAAAAATCATCCTCAGGGGGAAACAGCAGCTTTTCTATTTCACTTTCAGTAATACAGTCGGCCCAGTCTCCCCTTCTTCTTCATGTCCTCTGCATGTGCCGCAGTGGCTTTTTCCCACCAGCCCGTCCATCTTCAGGTTGAGGAGAAAGAAAAGAAAACCTTCTGGAGACAGACTGATTCATCATTCAGCACCATTCATCGCCCTGCTGTCAGATTTACCCACAAGGCTGCCAGTCAAAAAACAGGCAGCCAATAAACCACCTGGCACACGGTGGAGGACGAAAAAAAGAAGCCGCCTGGCCTCAACAAACCGCCCTCAACTCCCCTTCATGTCTGAGGAAACAGGCGGCTGATCCAGGAAGAGGTGGGAGGAAGCGTGATGAGACGGCTGCGTTATGCTGTGCAGAAGGTCGAGTCAAACACGAGCCTCTGCCAACACAAACTGTTTTTTTTGCTCTTTATTTCTACCAAAAACAAAATCAGCTGAGCATCATCTCCAGCCATCAGCTACAGACGTCAACATAAAGCAGAACATGGCTATGTAGGGGAAGAGAAGAGCTGGAGGGACAGGGGGGAACAGGGAGGAACAGGGAGGAACAGGGAGGAACAGGGAGGTGTATTGAGCCAAACATTCAAGCAATTTTGGGGCGTCAATTAAAATGCAGGGTTGAAACAGAGGATGGGAGCCATCTGCTCGGCTCTCTCCAGCCCTCTTATGTTCACATGTGTCAGAGAACAAGCCCATTAGAGGCCAAACACTGCCAGTCTCTGGCACTGACCAACTACTCCAGGCTCAGTGTTTGAACAGGAGCAGTGGCTGGTTATCTCCAGGCTGTGGTTCCACGGGACGTGTGACAGAAACGCTGCTGGACCGAGTCCTCGGATGAATCTGGGAAAGAAAACAAAAAGGGCCACACTGTCCGTTCATGCAGGATTTAAAATGTAAGCACACTGGACTAAAAGTTGTCAACGTGTCACCTTATCTGTCCTGTACCGACAAGGTGCCCTTGTGCAAAGCATCGATTGTGACCACCAAACCCCAAAGTGGAGTCAACAGAAGACTGTTGGGATCTCCGGTGAAATGGAAAAACCTTTATGGAGCTTTGAGTCATGTGTCTTTTGTCCAGTCGTCCTGTCCTTGGCCTCCCTGAGACCGCAGTCCATTCATTCACTCCTTGTTCCTGCAGAATGAGCCCACACACCACAGGTCAGCACCCTCCTCCTCAGCATCCAGGTGTTGTAACGCTGTGTCTCAGACTCTCAGAGTCAGACTGGGTCATGCTTGCTCAGATTTATCCAGAACACAAGTTTCGTCATCAGACTAAAATGTGTCATTGTGAAATGAATTGGCACAGACACACATCACGTCCAGGTATTATATCTGACTCCATCTGGGACACCAATGTGGGAAAAGTGGAAAATACTGTTATGGGGGATTTAGCATGCCCCCTTTATTTCAGCACATGGTAATTCTAAGCAGTAAATACTGTTGTGGTGCCTTGTGAGCAGCTGTGGAGCTGGATCCTGCTCCTGGCCTGACAGCCTCCACCAACTGGTGGGGGGGGGTTAAAGCCTCACTTGTCCGTGAAGGCTGTAGCAGAAAAAACACGGACCACATCCTTGAAGACTGTCCAACCACGGCGCTGGCAGGCAGCTGGTTCTCCGTCGCAGCTGAACCAGATGGTAAAGGTGCCAAAGGTGCCAAAGGAGATCACGCTACGAGCTGGATCGAGGCACGTTTCCACAGTGTCGTGTGTCTGTATGTGACACCTGCTTTACTCATAATAACAAAACATCCACCCTGTGTGTGTGTGTGTGTGTGTGACCCATTTGTCCACCCGTGGTGAAGAAACTGTAATTTGGCCACGCAGACACATAACGAACGTAACATCTACATGAAGCCTCAAAGCTGCTCAGCAGACAGGCTGGGAAATTAACAGCAAGCAGCAGCCAAATATTCTGCAGCTGAGCTCTGCTGATAAACACAGCTAATGTACCGGCCGCCCTGACAAGACTCCATCCATCATCTGCTCGTTCTCTTTTAATAATCAAGTCAGAGAGTTAAATGGTAAAAACAAGACTTAAAAAAATCTTGTCATTATGGAGTCCAGAGGGTCCTTTAAAGCCAGAATATGACTTGTCTGAAAACAAAGGGTTATTGTTTCTGACTCAAGACGACAGTCAGTATCATCCACCACCAGAAGCTCAGTCATGTTTGAGCAGCTGCTTAGCGTGTCGTCTAGTAGTGTAATTTACAGAGCAGAAGTTTTTGATGTCAACAAAAGGAAATTCGTTTTCCATCGCCGCAAAAAGCATCTCAGGAGTTTAAGGAAGACGATGATGGTGTTTCCACATAGTTTCCTGCTTTGTGGTGCATTTCTATGCACAAATCTCCTGCAGACAGGAAGCCACATGTTGTACTCACAGTTGAAACGTCCGATGGTCATCTCTTAGACCCTTCACTGCCTCTGTATTAGTTTCTGTGTGTGTGTGTCGGGACAGGGACCTACCCAGGTGTTTGCAAAAATCAATAACCAGCAAGGTCACGGACTGACAAGCCAGATCAAGTCCACTAGATAAAACAACTATCACTAATTCATGCACACGGTTCTACTGTACCGCTCCACATCATCATCATCTGTGAGCGAAGCAGCAGGTGGGACCACAGAAGGCCTGACACACCTGATTGTGTGTGTGTGTGTGTGTGTGTGTGTGTGTGTGTGAGAGAGAAAGTGAGCAGAGCAGAGAGGAAGGTGTGAACTGTAAATATGACCTGATGAAGGAGAAGAGAGTAAATTTAACACTGAGCTGAAACGCATTAAACTCCGGCGGCACGAGGAAGTGATATAAGCAGAGATATAAACTGCGAAAAAATAAATAAATAAATAAATAAATGTGAGCGCGTGATTTGCCTCCGAGAGCGGTTATCATCACAAAGTCCTCCTGCATTATTTACGAGCCTGTCAAAGGACATGGGTAAAGGATAAGACAGCACAGAAAAACAGCTCCAGGTACTTCACTGCGTTTGCAGAGTTAATCTGAGCCCGGGACACGTCGCAACCGACCACGTGGCAGCTCAGCTGATATTGAGAAAGATAGGCAGCCGTATATGTGGGCTGACACTCGCTGGGTGCAGGTGTGGTAATATAGTGCGGCTCACGCTGAGCCAAGTAAAGATCCAATTTCTCCAGCAGGTTATTGAATAGAGATCTCAGCAGCATTACAAACAGATCAGATCATCATTATACAGGCGACAACATCCTGCTTCATCAGTGTCATGATTATTTACAACGGCTGCAACTAAATCCAGTTTCTGCCCATCAAACAACCGTACGCTTTTTTTAAAGGCTAAAAAACTGAAGTCTCTCATTAGATATTCAATATTCAGAGCTGCTTGGTTAATGTTCTTCAGTTTGCCTAGAACTTGGGATCCACCTGTGGTAACCTACGGTTCCACAGTTCACGCTGCACGTCAGGACAAAACTAAAACTCTGTCACCAAACCGTGTCCGGTTAGTGTGACTTTTACTGGCACTGGTTTGTTTGTGAACCTTAACCAAAGAAATAAAAACAAAGAAGTCGGCTCTCCTGGAGCGGTCAGGGCAAACATGCAGACTTAACACAAAACCTCTGGGATCTAATGATGCATTCAAGTGCACCTGGGCCGTAGTTCTTCTCTAAACTGAAAGTTTGAACAGGCACAGGTGCTGGTTATAATTGGACAGTTGTACAGTGAGGTTGTCAGCCACACTGGGCCTGTGGTGTTCTGACTGTCGAACACTGAGACGGGTTTTAGAAGCGGCTTCCAGGCAGGAAACCAGCACATCCAGCAAAGATGACAGCACACGCATACATGATTTATTATATGTCAAAAAGAAGGTCATAAAAAAGCACAGAAACCAAAGGCAGCAACATGTAACATTAAACTTTAAAAGGTCTGTCTGAACAAGAGCCAAAACTGTCAACAGCTTGGATATTACAGGCAGCCATGGGGGGAAAGCTGAAGAGTGTGAAGTCAGCTGCTACCCTGATGTGGCCTAAACTCACACTGCACTTCATGTTGTGTCCAGTCGCTGCGTGATTGTTATCAAGTCGTACGATAATTCCTCAACCCATACTGTCTCCTGTAACTGATGCTCTCGTCCATTCTCACAATCTGGTTTGTCACCTTGGCTGGTATTTGCTCAGCATCCAGAGCAGCTGTGCAGGATCTGCTGCAGAACGTTTACTGCAGTGAGACTGTTGGTCCTGAACTTTAAATTATACACACGACAAAATAAACTAACTTCAAAATCAAACGGTACTAGTTCGAGTACATTTCAGTGATACTGCACTTAGTTTTTGTATATTCATATATTATATTTAGAAGGAAAAAATAAAAAAGATACAAACTTCAAAGACGCTTCATGTTTCACTATTGGTTTTCTGGTGGTTTTGCTGAAGCGTGTTAATACGAAGACGCTGCAAATCAAAACCCTAAGCTGCGGTGCTGCCTGCAAACCACCAGTGCTGCACCTTGGGAGTAAAGTTGGGGCAGCTCAGAGACGCCGAACTTCATCAGCAGGACCAAAGGGCCATGTAAACAAACACCAAACAATTATCGAATTGTTATTGGTCTCCTTGCCCTGTAACACTTTGAATAGTGTGGAGTAAGCAGGAGGGAAACAAACTGCAAATTGTCTTTTGTCTAATACGGGGCCTGTAATTTTCAATAACAGTTGTTTAATTCCCTCCTGATCTCCCCCTCGAAGAGAGGTTGCCTTCCCGCATTCATTGATTTGCAGCACTGTGCCATTAATTAGAAAAGCACCGCAATGAATCTGGGATATTTGTGCTCGACAGTCACAGAGAGACGCCATGAACCCTGGTGGGGTCGTATAGGAGCCAATGCAATTAGCATAATAAGAAAACAGAGGTTTGGGGTTTGACACCTTATCTGCACACTTTGTTAATGCAAAAGTTGACAAAACAGCAACAGAAGTAACTTTATACATAACTCAGGTTATGAATTCAGCTTAGATGCTCAGACTGTTACAGTAAAGGGTCCAACTCTTACATCAGCAGCTTCACAAGCCTCAAGTAGAAAGGAGACGATAAAGGTCAAAGCCACAGGAATGTCATAATATTCCCCACTGCCACAAAACAATCAGCTCTGAGCCAAAACAGTCAGAAAAAAACCCATCAATGGAGACACAGGAAGCAAATTAGTCCACAAGCAGAAAGGAGATATCACCATAATTGTTCTGTTTGATTGTGCACATAAACTAAATGCAACTAGCACTATGCTGCCTGTTGGCACGAACCACACCGTGAAATGAAAATCAGTATTCAAGTCACGCCTGGAAAAAAGCAGTGGGAGCAATTTGAAGAGTGGAAGCCAGTGCAGTGTCTGTCAAATTGCTCAGTGATCACTACACAGCGTTAGGGTCTGTTTAAATGCTGCTTAGATTCTGGCTAAAGCTCAGCAAAACGTCCCAAACCTCATTTATTTGTCTCTAAATAAGCAAAAATACATTTAAAGCTGCACTAATTATTACTTTTACCCCAGAATGAGTCAAATCACTGTGTGTGGAGTGAATGGGGTAATACGCAATAACTAACCCAACCCAGACACACCAACACTTAGAGCTGCAATACGTTTGAAACACCTTTCAGCTCGTTGTTCTCAGCAGAAAAGGTCTGTGCAGATGTGAATGTGCACCAGCAAGGCCCTGCTGTTAAAGGGCACGTTCGCTTTGCCAAACGTCCTCCGGACAGAGACGTCTTACAGCACCTGAACGATCACCGACGGTGTAATTGTCATCAGACATGTTTTAACGCCGGCCTGCTCTGACCTGAGGCTGAGAAATGCTGATGATTAAAATATCCTGCACGCTCATTTGTAGCTCAGACAAATGGACGGATGCTGCATGCACAGCACAGCAAAGCACACTGTGCTTCATTTGAACCTGAATCATATATCCTCCAGTTCAGCACAAGTCAGCAAACCTTGCACCAGCAGAGCAATGACATAGCTTGACCATTTGCAAACTGAATCTCTTAAAGAGAAGTCATTTCCTTGCGTATTTATTAAACAGCTGTAGCCAATATATTTCCCCACTGCTGCAGAGTACATGAGCATAATTAAGCCAAATTTACCCCTAAGGCAAAATGGGTCAAATCCTAATGTTTGGAATTACCTTTTTACTGTAATGAACATAACCAGAAAACCATTTTTTAAATCGAACCTGCACCAGAACCACGACTGGGACAGATGTTGGACAGAAACTGAAAAACCCCCGTAAGCAGCTGTGGTGCATAAGAATGGCAGAGCTCACCCTAATTATTTTACTGCAGTTAAACAGCTACACACATCACTGAGCCTAAAGAAGCCATTTTTCACCCCACTCTGGGAACGCTGAAGTAAAGCTATGGGAAGGCTGCAAGGACAAGAGCCAAGCAAATTACTCTGTCTCTGGCAATCAGGTACCGTCGTCTTTTAGTGTGACCTTGCAGCCAGACGCTGCCATCCTCTGTCCATGTTTGAAGCTGACTTGGATGAGTTACTGCTGAACTCATTGTCTCCCTTCTCCACTCAGGAAGGAGGATGAAAATCGCCTCTGGCAGGCGGTATACACATTTTATTTATCTTTCATTAAATCTCAGAATAAGGTTTTACCTGAAGCCAAAAATACTTTAAAGTAAAAAAAAAAAGCCATTTGCCAGATAATTTGACCAAACCCAGGGTCCAGCTATGAGTGTTTCCCAAGCTTTCATTTGAATCTCAGTGTCTGTCATCAGCTGGAGTTTGACAGTTGTGTTGGAGAAGCATCAGTTCACGTGGCATTTCTCAGCTTCTACATATTTTACCTGAGAAACACTAGTGTGAGATTGACTTTTGCATTTTCAAGGGCAGGAAAGAATTTAATGCATAATTTGATGCTTTATTTTTTCATTTTTCATGGAGTTGCACATGTGACAATGACTTAAAAAAGGGAAATCATGTGATTTGTCATGATGCACTTCCTGTAAATTTGCAAAGACTTCGTATACGTGACAGCTTTGATGTCCTAAAGTTGGACAGCTAAAAACAAGACTTGCCCTACATGTTAAAAGTCATGTATTTTCTTATTATTGCAATTATAACACACTATACATTATAAGTCTGCTGTCTCACACCTCTTTTCCAAACATCGTAGAGCAGCTTGTTCTGTTCTCTGCAGAAGACACCAAAGTTTGAACCCTTGTCCATTTGTGTGCAAATGTATGTGATTAGATTTGCCATCTGCTGAGAGCCTCCTCCTCTGGTTCCTTTCTGGGAGTCTTTTGCCCCGTGATTTCATCATGAAAATGGGTTTCAGAGAAGTAATGGTTCTATTTATGCCACGGATGGAAAGCTTTAGTGAAGTCAAGGAACTTTGGATGTTGCAAAAATGATCCAGCTCTGAGGGAAGAGGAGGAGATGTAGGAATGGGGGGGTGGAAAAGAGGAGGAACCCTGGAACAGGGAGCAGGTCAGGAGGGATGTGAAGATTTGGAGATGGAACAAAGAGCTGAGCCGAGAGGCCGACATCAGCTGCACAGAGCAGACGGTGAAGAGTTTAAGGAGAAACAAGCAGCAGACAAGGGTTGGAGGTCACAGGGAGAGGAGGAAGACATCATCTCGAGGCAAAATTGAAACAAAGCTGAGATAAGGGGGATACAGAGAAGAATGGCAGTAGGGAGATATGGAGAGCTGACACTTTGAGTTACAGCTGGTTATTTCCCTGCACCAGACACTTCTGAAGCATCCATCCTTCATGGTTTTTGCTAAAACAGCAATATTGTAGGTTTGTCTGCTGAAGCTATGGGACTGACTGAGTGTTAATAGTGTGGATGTAGGAAGTGAACAGGAAATGGGTCAAATATTTTCTGAGAATTTAAAATAAAACATTTATTAAACCTTAGGGAGTGAGGAGGTGAAGCTCATATATACAGTTTCAGTCAGATCCTTCCCACTGAAGACATACACACGTTTTTTCTTACGCTCCTAAAACACCTCGGTCCTGTAAATAACATATTCTGCTACGGCACAGAGGAATAAATCACATCAGGTGTTTTTATGGAATTTGGTAATGAAACAAATAGAAAATATCATCAGCTGTATGAGTTAAGACTGAAATTGGTGTAGTGTTGTAAACATGACATGAGAAGGTGCAGCAAAGACACCGTGTTAAAGGGAATTTCCCCTCAAGTAGCCGTTTACAGTTATTTAATTACGGCTCAGCCAGAAAATCTGAACAATAAAGTGTTTCCTTGCAGCCCTGCAGCTAATGTACCAGACTGTGTCCACGTGGTTCAGGACCTCGGAGTTACAGGATAAAAAGAAACAAGCCAGACCAGGAAAAAGGGAGGAATGAAACCAATGGGGTACAGAAACAGGCCAAATATTTTCCAGAGACATTCTTACTTCATTAAACATATAGCAGGAGAGAGAGCTACTGTGCAGATTCAGTGCAGCGAAAAAACAAACCTACCATCTTCACAATATTCATGCCAAACCCCACTGGGAAAATGAACATCATTTGCCAAGAAAAAACAACAACCTGTAAATTCAGGCCAATTCAGAGCGAACCAGACTCTGCTGAGTTTAAAGAGACAGAGCGAGAGGAGGGCCGTCACCTGAAGAGCGGGGGGGCGGGGGATGAGGGGAATACTGAGCAGCACAGGCCTGTGAAACAGATCATACATGTTTCATACATATATTTCTTACATCTACTTAAAATCCAAAGGCTGTCTTCCTGCTGCCTCACCCAGAGCCGCCGCTGCCCCTCCAGCACACACTGGAGCCAATCAGCTGCAGCTGTGGTGGTGCACTGTTACGATGCTGACCACCACCTTCCATGTTAGATTAACGCTCATGATGACCAGCTCGGCCTGTGGTTTTGTAGCAGCAATGTTCTCGCCGACGCTTCCCGACTGATGTTTCAAGAGGAAACATACAAATTAGCTCCTGTGACACAGAATGTGATTATGGCCACAGTTTGTATAAGCATACTCACAGTGGGTAACGCTACCCTTATTGAAGAGTGTTACATTTTTCATGTGTTAACCTGTAGGCAGCAGCCTAATACTTTTTTAATGGGTTAAGATGCTGCAATGCATATTATTGGCACTGCACTGAGGTTCTGCAGAATATGCTGTATTTTATGAGGCAGTGATATTGTATTCTTCAAATATTCAGCCAAACTGCAGCAGTCATACGAATGGAATAAAAAAAATTAAAAAACCCCGTAGAACGTAAAATGTGACCTCAAGCACAGCACTGAATTGGTTCTGCCCGGTGCCTGTTAATGACAGAAAGCCATCCTACTATTTTTATCAAAATTACCAGCACTGATTCAGTAATGAGCAGTTGCTAATGTTAGCCTCTAGCTAATTTTAAATGTAGCTAGAGATCAGCTAAAAGCATTGACAGGAAGCTAAGCTGGGCGGTTAGTTAAGATCATAAGAGAAAATGTGACCTCTATCAGACGTATCGGGGCTGAAATGATCAGTGTCCACTCAAAAAGTGCATCACATTTCATTGATTCTGTTGCATCAGCTCAGATCACTCCTGCAAAAAAAAAAATCACTGAACACATAGAAAAGCACAAAGCTGACAAAGATGCAAACGTATGAATGTAAAACAGGGTGTATATAAAGGCTGGAAAAACACACCGAGAAAAAAGCAAAACAAAAACAGGAAGTCAGACTCAACACGTCAGACACAAAGGCAGACGACAGGAGGACAGGTAAAGGCAGAATAAGGAGAAAGATCTGCCACTGGTGATTTGGGGACTGCAATCTGCTTCATGCCGTCTGTTGCTGTCACTCATTATCTCTGACACTAAAAACAGAATGAATGAAAAGTAAAAGAGGCAGAAATGAAGCTTTAACAAACAAAACCTAACACAGTAAAACTGGACACGCAGAATATGTGATACTGCCACACCTGGAAGATAAATATGCTGCTATAATTGTCAGTGTTGGAAGCGTTTAGCTGCTGATCCATGATTGCTCAGGCAGCTCTATAAAGGGTGGGGAAAGGGGGCATTATCTGAGAATTACTTCGGGCTGTTTTGCATTGGAATATTCAAACACAGATGCAAGAAATACACAGAATGAAACGGGAGATATTCCAGCTCCCATTGTTGGACACAAATAAGCCCAACCTGCACACTGAACCCAAATAAAGCACATTATTTTGTGCCGCATTCATAAATTCCCATACACGGTACATCGTCACAGGGGAGCTGCCCCAGAGCCAGCATGCTACACTGCTGAACTGTGAATTATTTACCTCACACACCTGATAATCACACTGGATCCTCACTAATCAGGGCACGGGACACGATGTGAATAAACACAAACTCACAAGGTCAAGGTTGGAAAACGGGAGCTGTCGGCTCAGGAACCTTGAAAATAAACACAAAAAGCAAAGACCCGTGAGAAGATGTGAGGCTCTGATTTACATTTTATTTTAGTCTTTACTGCAGCAGAATGTTTTAATGCACTGATGACGAATGGATCAGCTGGAGTTTAAGACGTTACCACCCACGTTTTTGTTCAAAAGCACAGAAATAAGAAGTTTCTCAACCCTTTAATTACAATCATGACCCTGGACTACTTTCAATTTCACAGGAGACACTATATAATAACCATATACATTTCCAGAGCTGTAGTGTGGCAGAACAAACCATTTTCATTCCATTTTGTTGTTGTTTGAATCCTGTATTTGCTTGTGAGATGATCATCATCCCCACCAATACTTCTCACAGGCCTCTACCCTCTACAGAGTAATTTTATACAGACAACCAAAGGCTGCTGTTCCTTTCATCCTTTCATTCTCTGCATCCCCCTTTGCTTCACTTAGATGGAGAGTAGCTGTTAGAGCCAGAAACCACCACAGTGACATGTAGGATGCAGGGAGGGGCTGTGTAGAAAGCAGTGAAGTCACTCAATGAGGTGCACATCACCAGACCCATGTGTATCACCAGGGTCAGAGGCAAACACAGCTCCTGAGACTATACATTACACCACTGCTCATCTTTTCCATGTTGTTGCTGGGCTGGATTTGTCTTGGTATTTGCCAAAATTGTCTCCATGACCACTGATGCACAAAAACAGCTGAGACGACTCCTGTAGGGTGATCAGGTGATCTTGTATTCTCTTTAAGAGAGTCTGAACCGAGTCTTTGATTGGGCATTAAAACCTGCAATTGTCACCGATTTGATGTGGACCTGGATTAAAGAGTTCAACATTTACAGTCTGTTTCTTGAGCTGTTCATTAATGTGCATTAAACTCTTGGTTTAAGATCAAGCATGAAACACTTACTGTGAATAATATCTAAAATGCCAGGTTGTGCCACAGATGTTATGAAAGTCGGTAAGAAGAACAAAGTGAAAATCTGAGACCGACTCTCAAGTTGCCTCTGAAGCAGGATCAGTTGTCTTACACACTGACATGTTACAGTAGAACAGAAACATTCGTCATTCTCTTTGCTCCACATCTGTCAGAGCTGGTCGTCACCGCCCTCATACGTTGTCGAATCCAAACAAACCATTTCCATCTGCAGTCATTTTGCCAGAAATCTGTCTTCTGGCTCGATAACGTCATGGATGCCTACTGCCTTCCCTACCAGCTCTAAGTCTGTCTCAACTCCCTTTTAACCCTTCAGGCCTCGTATCAGGGTCTCTCAGTTACCAGAAAATATCCACCCACATTTTTAAGATGGCATCATAATTAAATTGCTATAATAGAGCCTGGGAATGAGGACAGTGGTGTACCTTGCAAAATGCCAACACAGTGTGTTTATAGAAAATGAAAAATGGGAACAAGTGTTTTGCCCTTTACAACTTCCACTGGCACTGATCGCTAGTTTGAATCACAACAGCTGAAAACCAGAAACATCAGCAAACTCAAAATCTCTGTGCAACCAAAGCATTTTACAGGAAGAAGTTAAGCAGTCGACTTTCACGCTGCCATCAGATACAGAACAGGCAGCAGATATAACGGGAACCTTAGGTTTAGATGACGTGTTCTTGGCAGCCAGGAAGGTAAACTTATAATTAACTAATATCAGCAAGGATTCACTTATAATCTAACGCAAAGGTCACATCAAATACAGGGAAAGCGGAGAAACACAACACAAAATACATTTCCCATGCAGCAATAGAGAAAGCACAGAGAGTAAGAGGCAGGAAGTGGCTGCCTGAATGTAATGATAAACTGTACACAGCTGATTGATTATACAATGTCATTTTCATCTCTGCCTGGAGGGAACAAAGGGTGTTACTAAAGTGGGCAAAATGAGCAAATTAGAAGGGATTTAGGTAGAACTAAAGAGATCTTCTCAAGCAAATGGTGCTTATCATCCTATTAGCCTGCTGGACTGTGGGTAGACGGGGGCATCTGCAGAAAACGCTTTGGGCAAACGGCTCCGGAGCTGCAGAGGAACAGGCTGGAGATATTAAATTACAGTTACACCGAGCAAAGTCTAGAGGAAGTGTGCGTTTTACGAGAAATGAATGAAACATCACTCCAAGGCTGATTTTGATTTCAGGTCTCAACGATCACAAAAACTATGTAATCAAGAAAAAAGGATTATTCAGTTTTTCAAGTTTCTTTGACCTGCGTTCTTAATGACGTGCACGTGCACTTTCGCCCCTCCAGAAGCCCGAACTATCTCAGCCTATACTGTCGGCGAAACTAGTCGTGTATGTGGTATCTGGTGGCATTTAAAAATCAGAGCGCGTGAAGATGGCAGAAAGAGAGCAGCCACAGAAGTCTTTGGTCACCAAAAGAGGTAGAAGCAACTCTGTTTGGGAACAGTTTGGATTAGAAGAACCAGATGTGGATCAAAAACGTGCAAGATTTGCTACACGGTGGTGTCGGCACCGCTATTCATACATTTGAATACATTTTATATCATTCGTTTTAAAGACAATTCATTGTTTTGTTCAACAAATGCAACACATTTCCAAAGTCAATGATAATCGAGTAACATAATCGTGATTATAACTTTTTCCATAATCGAGCAGCCTGAGCATCTCCCTTGTTTCTTCAACAGGCTGACGATCCACTACTGTGCGTGAGCCATGAACTTCCACATACATGTTGTGTACAATACTGCTCTACTCTGTTTTTCTCTGTTTATGTTCATTGTGCACAAAAGCTATTTATGTGTCGTAAATGTCAAAGCAATTTTTCACTTTGCTGACACAAATGCCACAAGCCGGCTGTATGGCAATGAAAGGGCCTTTACTTTAATGTGAGTTATTATTTGCATGTGGCAGTGTGCCATGACTGTCTATCTATCCATCAGTGTGTCTGAGTATCTCTCCAGTCTATATTATAAAAATGCTGATGTATAATACCCTCTCTAAAAATCAATTCAACCTCTCATAATGGAAACCTCTAAAATGATAGTACATCATAAGCTTCTACTGGGGTTTAGCTTACACCACATCTATACAACATACAGAGTGACTCAGCTCTTGAACATGCATCAAACCCTAAGGCCTAAGAAGATTAAATATTATACAAATAGAAATGGACATCTAACTTACAGACTCAAAAAAATGGATTTGTCTGAATTTAAATAAGTGTTATTTTCGGTATGACACATTAATAATGTTAGCTAAACGTGTTGTAGGATAAGAAGGAACAAAATATTAATACAGAGTACAGAAAATGAAAATTGCTTTGAGGTCAAGTTGCATGGTACAATTTTACATACTGAGGTAAACCTTAAATTTACTCAAGCTGCACCTCCAGCTTTAATGTGACCATGTAGGAGCATCTGAGTGAACATGGAGACACATTAACCCTTTTAAACCTACAGTAGTGCCCACAGTCTCATTTGCATATCTGTTTTTAATTGTCTGTAGAATTGCAACCAAATAAGACAGAGCAAGTGCGGAGTGATATTAAAGTGGACCCCTGCCTTTCACCCAAAGAGAGCTGGGATAGGCTCCAGCTTATCCCTGTGACCCTGGTTAGGAATAAGGGGGTATAGATGATGGATGGATGGTATCAAAGCATGACTTAGACTTTTCACATCAAACATGAAAAAGGCTTTTTGTACCAACTTAAACCATGTGGCTGTACAAAAAAGTACAGTTGTGCATCATCTGCATAACAGAATGTATGTTTTGAAGCTGATTTCCTCCTGTTCAGTCCTGTGCTGTATATGTGTTTGCAAACATGGAAGTCTAGCACTTGGTAACAACAATGTAGGACAGCTTAAGATTAAATCACAACATGGCATTAGCCTGACCCAAACATGGAGCTAGGCAGTAAAACAATATCTGTATGGACTTCAAATATATACTATATACTAGCACAAAGTCCTGGTCCAACGATTTTTGTTTTCAAGTCAAAACCAAGCTGAGCATTTAGGTACAGTAAAGATAGGATTTGTTGCAGTGGGCATCACTGCATCAGTATTGATTTTTAAAAATCATATGGCCATTCATGAAAAAGCTGCTTATTGATCATGATGTAGAAATTAACTCCATTTTGTTTCTTTAGTGTCAAAAGAGAAAGTGCAGACTTGCTTGCGGGGAAACAAATTACACATTTGTGCCATTGGCAAAATTACTGCTTTGACTTAAATGCATAGAGAAATCGATGCACCTGCTGCCATTAGAGAGACAAAACACACACAGGTAAGTGACTGTTTTATATCAATTCGATTCATTTTTACGACAGAAAAGTTACTCAAAAGTAGATCTACAGTATATAGAGACTGTTGCATGCACTCTTGCTGGCCCAGTATAACAAGAGTTGTCCCCCATCAGCCTCAGAGCAGCCGGGGGCTAAGTGCTGTGCGTGCCTGGACCTCAACACTCGTCTTTAAGCGAGGGGAGAGTGTTACTCATTCAGTTTCCCCCACCAGGCTTTGCAGGGACTCAAAGCCTGCCTAATTGACTTCATCGTATTCACTCTGAGGTAGTCCCTGCAACCTTGAGAGGCGGCGTGAGACAAGAATGCTGTCTAAACCAAGCTCTGAGCCTCTGACGGTGGGAAGAGTCATGCAGGCATTTTCTCAATGACATATCAAAAACCGCCTCCTTCTCCAAAGCTGCTCTAACAGTATTCAGCTTGGATTTCAGCAGAGAAGGGTATTCAGGCTGGCTGTGGGCTAATACCCTACAAAGTCAAACATGTAGAGTGGCTGCAGGCTAATAGGCAGTCGAGGCTGAGCTGAGCTGACTAGGTGGCTGAAAACCAAAGAAGAAAGAGGGATGGAAGCAAGGAGAGAGAGGGAGAGAGAGAGAGAGAGAGCAGGCAAAGAGCAGAAAAATATAGCAGGAGATGGATGGAGGAAGAAATGAGCAAAAAGAGGTGGAAGAAGAGGACACACAAACAATCCTCAGGTGATGCCACAGGTGCAGATTCTCCCTCATCTCTATTTCACTTCATCCATTCTCCACTTTCTCACCACTCGCGCTCTTCTTCTCCCCGGTGCCCTTGTCTCAGAGTGCTACGTCAGGTGGGGTTACAGGTGCGCCGAACAAATCCCTCACCTCCCTGCTCTTCCTCCTCCCTCCTCGGTGGGCTCGGACCACATTAATCCACTGATGTAGATTTAGAGCGACAAGCTGGCCCGGTGAGCCCCCGGTAAGTTCACTTCAATTCCAGAATGTTCTGCTGAATGTCCTTTTTGTTTTTTCCCCTCGTCTTTTCCCTCCTCCTCCTTTCTAGCTGCCTCTCTCACGTTCAGCTGCTGCTGTCTCTTTGTGTGATCTCATCGCACATTTTCTTCAAGTATCTAACGTTACTGCTCGGATAATCCCAAGTGAAGGATTAGCACAAGACTTAACCCAGAGCAGCTCCCCCTGCATGCTCAGACCTGACACCTTTGCTCCAAGAATATATTTTGGGTTGAGAAGCACATGGAACAGCAGCAGTTTCATGTATGTTTGCTGACTCTGAAGAGCTTTATTGTTCTGCTGAAACATCTTAACCGTTCACATAAAAAACTGTGGGTGGAAATGTGATGTCCTGGTTTTAATGATGGTGCATGTCATCTGTTTCTCCTAATCCTTCACTCTCTGTCTTAAAAGAGTCAAACAAACAGCAGCATTGTTCATGTGCACTCCTCAGAATCCTTCGTCATTTAACACCTGTGCTGATGAAAATCCAAATCCTACAGTACCAGAGGACAGACCTGATGACTGACAAGATGCCTTCCAGGTTTAAAGATATCTACATGGTCTCTATCACTGCAGTTACCAAGAAGTACGTCAAACTGTGCAGTAGCTTAGGTACATATTCATATCCTCACATATGTTCAGGAGGACAATTAACATTATCACCGATCTCCAGTAGATTTATCGTTTTAATAACTGATAATCTCCCAACTACAACAGAATGACTTCAGAGGACTCACCTCAGCTTCCACCAGCCTCAGGTCAGCTGTAACATCTTAAAGCTGCTGTGATCAATCAATTTTATCTTGACAGTAGTCCAAATGGCTATGTGGACGTGAAGCTATTGGTTATAGTAATGAAGCAACAGAGAGTCATCGGTCCTCTTCAGCTCTGTGGAGCATCACAGTGTCTTTCAGCTCACTGTTTTGATTTTACATCAGCAGAAACATCCCACAGCTGTTTTCACCCACCAGGAGACAGACAGTGAAACATTTTCAGACTGAACAGACTGACAGATATAAACACAGAGAAAATGAATATTGGATGTGCATAAACACAGCGTCCATCAGATGTAAACACTTCACTGAAATTAAAAAGACACAGCAAATACAAAAGTCTGAATATATGGTTGAATCACCAACTCATGGTGGATGGAGAGATAAAGACAAGACTCAACCTACTAACAAACCAAACAAAACAAAAGAAGAGACCAAACGTAAAAACTCCTCAGTGGCTTCTCTGCAGCGGCACAGTCCATCCCATCAGGCACTGGGGTTATGATGATGATGTACCTGAGCTCACATGCAGGAACATCATTAAAGCAAAGACTGATAAAAATTTGATGAGGTTACACCAATGCAAACGTGTAATGATGATCAGTGACAGATCTCTAAAGATGTTCTCTAAAACCTCAGCAAAGAGCTGAGTCCGTCTGGGCTGAGTATTTTTCATCTTCACCTCCTCCAACACTCCTCTGTCTTCTTATCTCTCCTCCTTGTCTTCCTCCCTCCCCTCCTTTGTAACCAGTTTCATTTCCTTTAAGAATAAATATTTTTTTTCCTTCCTTTCTTATTTACATCTTACTGTCTTTCTTCCCTTTCTGGATGCTTCCTTTTTCGATTTCCTCTTCCTTCCTTCCTTCCTTATTTGCTTTTCAGCTGCTTCCATTTTTTGCTCACAGCCTGTGTCTCTACTTTCTTCCTTACCTTTTCCCTGGTTTCTCTCTTCTCATTATCCTCCTTTCATATACCTACTCCCTCCTTCCTTTCCCATTTATCTTTTTCTCCCATTCCCTTTCTCTGCCCAGTAGCATCCTTTTTTTTTCTTTCCACTTTTATCTGTTTCCTTTGTTCATTTCTTAGTTTCTTTTCTTCTCTGCCTTTTTCCCTCCTTCATCCTCCTCTTGATCTGCAGGCTGCTTAGTCTCCTCTCCACACTGTTCCCACTGGCCTGCATCAGATATGCTGAAGGAGTGTGTGTGTGTGTGTGTGTGTGTGTGTGTGTGTGTGTGTGTGTGTGTGTGTGTGTGTGTGTGTGTGTGTGTGTGTGCGTGTGTGTGCGTGCGTGCACGCGTTGGGGAGGAGTCATGTCCGAGCATGATGAAACACACCTAGAGAATGAATGCAGGTCCATTCATCTCCTTGTTCTCAGGAATCCATTCAAAGAGGCTGATGGAGCGTGCCGATAAAGAGGAGAGGATGAAAAAAAAAAAAAATCTGCAGATGTGAACGGAGCGACTGTGAGGGAATGATGAAGACGAGGGAACGGGCCAATAAAGGATGGAGGGAGGAAGAAGGAAGAGAGGTTTGGAGGAATGGATGAGGACAACACGGAAAATAAAGAAATATGGAAATCTGATAAGGAAGGAAGAGAAAGTGAAATGGAGAAAGAGAAAAAGAGGGAGGACACGATAAGAACAGATATGAAGGGTTAAAGAGAAAAAGAAGTAAGGGAAGAAAAAATAAAAATAGAGGAATGAAGAAAATGTCCTGATAGGTAGAGAGATATTCAAATGAATCTGAAGTAAAAATGCAAAGAGGCATAAAGGAAGGAAGAAAAAAGGACAGGACAAAGAAAGGCTCAGGCCATAGAGAAAGGAAAAGACATGAAGAAGAAAGTAAGGAAAACAAAAAGTATGAAAGTAAAGAAATGAATAAAATATGGAAGAAAGTGGTAAATCAAAGAGTGGGAAAAAGAAACAGGTAAGAGGGAACCAGGCCTAAGGAGAAGAAAAAGGATGGAAGGAAAAAGGAACAATGGACATAATGAGGAATAAAAGGAAAACATGGAGAAGCAACTAAAGGAAGGCAGGGGTGAAGAAGAATAAACATACTGCAAGGAAGAAAGGAAGGAGAAGAGAAGGAGAACGTAAAGGAAGAAGGAGAAAATGTAGGAAGAGAGAAAAAGGAAACCAAAGATAACAGGAAGGATGAAAAGAGAAACAGGAAAGAAAAGGGAACAAAGGCAAAAAAGAAAAGGCGTGAGAATAAGGAAACAGGAAATAAACGATAAGAAATAGAGACACTTAAAGAAAAGGAAACTCAAAGCGAATAAACAAAAGCAGAAATAGAATAAAGTCAAAAAAAAAAAAAAAAAACTACCTAAAATGGCTGAACTCATTGAGCCTGTCACAGCCCTTCAATGGATATGATGTCACTCCCCCACACACACACACACACACACACACACAGTGTGTGTTTCAACAACACTTGAGGATTATGTGAATGAAATGAAGAATTCATTCGGCTTAGTGTCACAATTAAACGTGTGATTGTGGTGAAGGGACAGAGACGGAGGAAGAGAGAGGACGAGTGACAGTGGGGGTGGGGGGGCAGGAGGAGAGAGAGGCGGACAGCGTTCGCTCTGCCTCGCCGCCGCTCTACGCCATGATGGAGTGTGGGAAGTGATGACAACTGACAACTTCTACTGTTGTATACAAACACAGAGACACAGCAGACCAGGTGGGCTGTTTCCTTCCCTTCCTCCCTTCCCTTCGCTCGCCTCTTTTCAGTCTCAAATAATACTAGTCTCAAATACTCTCTCGGTTTTCTCCTTCCCTTAGTTTACAGCTGGTTTCAAAGCAGGCGTCTCATGACGACATTACATCAGCAACACACCAGCACACCCCTTCATCAGCACTCTATTAGTGACTGGACGCTGCAGCTGATTGGTCCCATCTCACTACTACATCACCAGTGACGGGGCACAGGTAACATTGTGATTCAGCCTTTTAATCCAGCTGTGCCATCAGCATCACAAACTGATACCGACTCCAATGACGGCCGATCTGAGGGAAGAGCGTCTGATACGAGTGATTACAAGGCAACGAGGAGACAACAACCAGTGCTCTGCTCATGGACACTGCAGCCCTGTGACCGGTGGACAACCTGCTGGGCCTCCTGAGCCACAGCCTCACAGACAGAATCAGGCGGGTGTTAAACAGGTCGACAGTGACCACAGCAGCTGACGGTGAACGACAGAAAGTTCGAACAGTCATTTTACAATTCACCTTTTTAAGTTTGGTTGATCTGTTGGCATGGCAACAACCTGCGTGATCACCTGACTCCCAGTATGTGGAAGCATTTACATCGTACACACCGAACCACAAAGTGCAGAGGAAGAATAATCGCAGTATAAGTAGGTAAAAATAAGACAGAACTTAACATATCATCCACATCTGGCAGGCACATCTGTCCACCTCATCACCTCTGAGGTAACGCTGTGTGGGTGACCTGAGGCCCACGTGAAAAAAGGAGGGTCAGAGTGAATATGGAGTCCGGCCAGTGGCCTTTGAGGGTTTCGGCCACTGTTTATCTACGACGCCGTGTCCAAGCTAACGAGAGATAAAATGCCTGGATGGAGTCGAACAGTCCACTGCCTCAGCATCAGGAAAACTCTGCTGCCTCAGCAGTCGGTGGCCTCAAAATGGTGGAAGCAGGAAAACAGGATGATTTCTTTCTACTACTAAGGGCATGAGGTCATACAGGCAACATCCAAAATGTCAATCGGCACAAGACACAGATGGCTGGAATGGTTTCTGTCTGCCTCAATGGAGCGGCTGTTTCTGAAAACACTAGCAGAGAACAGAAAATGTCAGCTGGGGTTTGGATCCAGAGATGTCAGATTTCTGAGCAGGTGGTATCTCAGTTTGATGTTCTCGGAGGAAGGATGTGGACGATACCTGCTTCAGTCTCATCTGAAGCATTTAGCCAAGGAGGAAACCAGAAAAGCAGAGTCGTAATGTCACACACAGACCATCATCTCTCTGTGCTGCTCCATTACAGGCTCGGCCATACTTCAGCAGACACGCTCATACAGGCGGCTGTGCACGAATGGGATGGAGGAACAGAGTGTTTACACTACATGACTGGAAATTTAATTCACACTGGGCACCAAGTGAAGCGTATAGGCAAACTGTTGAATCAGCCTCACACACTGGGATGAAAGTACATCAGTGTGTGTAGGTTGTGTTTTTCCATCAGGCTTTCAGGAATTGTCTTTGTGGTGGGAGAGGAGGGAGGAGGGGGCTGCATGCTCCTAGCTCTGAATCCCAATTTCCCCTGTCTGTCCCGGGGAGCGATCTTCACACACACGCCCTGCTGCCTGCTGGTGCACCAGCTGCTGATGTGCACACACACACGCACACACGCGCACAGGACTGATCCTGGATCTGATAGCTGTCCTGCGAGTAATGAGGGAGGAGGAAGAGGGAGATTTTAGGACAGATGAGAGGGCATAACGCACATATGCGCAACAACCGGTTGTAAAACTGCGGAATGCCTGTGTGCGCGAGGAGGCATGTATGCGGCTTTTCAGAAATGTCACATCTGAATCACAGCTGTGCGCATCTGCCCGACACCTACTGCAACTTGTGCACAGACTTCACGCGTGAGAGAGTCAGACAGAGGAAGGATGGAGGGGATTGCGCACCGCTCCGTACATGTGTGTGTGCGCGTCTGGGGGAAAGACAGCCATACAGGGCCATAGCGGCGTGCACGCGCATCAATGACAGAGGGGTCAAAGCCTCGCGCACTGGCCGGATGCGTCCTATCCGTCACAGCGCAAGCAGCGGACAGTAACCCGGACTGCACATACGTGCACAACAAGTCCCGGAGAAATGCAGCAGCGTCTCGCATCCAACAGCCGGAATGTGAAGGGCACAGCCGGAGACACGGCGCAACATTTTCACCTTCAGCACAGACAAGAGGAGCACAGACAAGAGGAGCACAGACAAGAAGGTCCAAAAAAAAAGACAAGCAAAGAATTCACTCACTGTTTTCAGGAGCCCGACACTCTTCTTCTTCTGCTCTCCGCGTCTTCTCTCCGTGCACCACGACCCATCCGTCCATCCATCCATCCATCCGCTGGACATTTCCTGCGGCATAGAGCCTGATCGATTCTAACGTTGCGGGATAACGTCCTCGGGATGAAACGAAAACACATCAGCCCTCCACACGCAAAACGCAGAGAATCAGGCGCACGCACAGTTTCGACCTTTTCGTCCACTCGGCGAGCTACATGTTGCTGCCTGCTACCTCCGCGTCCCTCACTCACTCTCTCCTGTGCCCTTATTTTGTTAAAATTCAGTATGTACGCTCCGTCACCTAGCAACGCATCCCTACCTCCCTCCCTCTTCCTCCCTCCATCCCTCTCTCCCTCTCCTCATCACTTCACACGTGTTGAATGCTAAACTAAGCGTCATTTCTTTGACCCAAAACCCTGTTTGTCCTCATCTAGTTCCCCTCCCAGTCTCTCTCCTTCCCTTCCTAAACATCATCTTCTTCACACCGTCCCCTCCCAGGTGTCTTTGCTGCACCCCCTCCCCACTGTCCCATGTCCTCTGCTCCTCTCACCTCATCTGTCTTCTCTAGACTTTGGCAGGACTGTCAACATTCGTGTTGCCAAAAGCAGAGAAACAGAAAGTGATGACACTGTTTAATCTGGAAAAAGCAAAGCCCGAAGAGAAAATACATAAAGACGTGCACAGGAGCCTTGTGCACTGTTTATCTATACACAGTTAATCGATCACCTTAATTGATCAGGGGGGAAAAAAAACATTCTCACTGTCACTTAGTGCAGTAAGTAACTTCTATGCACAATCAATCGTGTGTACTGCATCAAGCAAAACATCTGAGCATCATCTAGAATATTATCGCGTCACAGATGAAGTTATTGATCAGCATATAAAGAAAATGATTAAATACATGCAGATGGTCGGTGGATTATTTTAAAGTAAATCTTAAGACCGTATGTTTTTCAAGGTTCCTCTAATGTTCTTATTCCTAACACTTCTCTTAGTTTAAATTGTTTTTGTCCTATTCACTCCATCTTTCTACCTCTTCTTATTCTTCACTACACTTTTCTAAATGGTAAAATTTAGGATTTTTGGGAAATTTAAATTTTGCTAAATGTTTTTTTTTTTCATTTTTACTTTTATTTTTACTGTTTTATTGCTTTTATTGTTTTCGGTACATTTTATATTCATTCTTACCTGTAATTATTCTAATCTTAAGCACTTTGGTCAGTAATTGCTGTTTTTTTTTTTTTTTTAGTGCTTTATAAATAAAGTTGGCTTAAAAAAAGAAATGTTGAATTAGTTATTATTCATGAACTGCTGTGAAACATGTACTGATCATTTACCTTTTTTTTTTTTTTAACAAGTCTGCCAAACGTCCTCCTGTTTACATCTTCATTCACACTCTGACAGTTTCAGAACAGGCTCTCAGAAAGAAAAACCTTGGGCTAATTAGCTTGATCTTAAATCATTTGTATCTCCACAAATTATTACTTTTCTCTGTCGAAATGATCCCACGGTGTGTAATTACCACTAAAAATTCTCATCACAAGACATTTGCAAGAAAACAGCGTCGCCGTCATCACTGCTGGTCGTTACTTCTGAAGATTAGTGATTAGTTGTCGGTGCTGGAGTTGATTTTCAGTGTTTTCCCGTCATTGCAAAGCGACACACAAAGCAGTGATTTCAGCATGAGGCAGGTGAAAAATATACTTTTGCCCATTTTGATGTGGTCTCACTCCCTCCCTTGTTCAGGATAGCAGAGTATATGAAATGATCCCTGAGATTTGCTTTTATCTTCCCCCAGACCATCATTGGTAATGGGTCTGTGTGTGTGTTTCCTTTATTTTTCCTGTGAACACTTGTTCTCTCCCCACAGTACATGTTGCCTCCTAAGCATAAATATAGAAAAGATGAGCGGTAGCCGCCTGCACGGTCGGCTCAGAGACATTTAAAAATAGGCCTTAATTATCAGAGGAAGGTTAGGACATACAGACAGGCAGCCATCTTGGTTGTTGTTTACTCTGCCATGCTGCTGTTGTAAATTGGACTCAGGGAATCGACTTTTGGGCTCTAAAAAGGCTGCCTGCCAGAGTACAAATAAACTGGAGAGAGAGTGCTGAGAAAAATACAAAGAAGGTAGCACACACACACACACACACACACACACACACACACACACACACACACACACACACACACACACACACACACACACACACACACACACACACTGCAGACAAAGGTACAAAAACACCTCTGCAAAGCTCACACTGTTGCATGCAGGTGCACACTTGCAGGATCATTCCAGATGATTCCACGTATTGTGATGGTTTCATGATTTAAAGCAGAGCCATTACTTTTTGGTTTCTTTATAAAGTCAGAAATCTTTTCTGGTCATCGGTGTCATTAGAGCAGTATTTCCTTCAACCAGCCGAACACAAGTGCTGACATTTTTACTTGAGTAAAAGTACCAAACCATAAAGATACATCAGTATCTGCTACTACTACTAATAAAATAACTATAGCACAATATCCATCCACCATCTGCTGCTTATTCCTGCTGTCCTGGGTCACAGGGGGCCAATCCCAGCATGCAGTGGGTGAGATCAGCAGCCTATCACAGGGCTGACACACAGACACTCACATTCACCAACCTAACCTGCATGTGTTTGGACAGTGGGAGGAAAAAAACCCATGTAGGCACGGGGACAACACGCAGACTCCACACAGAAAGACCCCTGATGGGTTGTGAATCCGGGTCCTTCCTGCTGTGAGGCAAACTACAGCACCACGGTATTTCCCTCTGAAGTCGAAGCATAAAACACCAGAAAAGGAAATGGCTCAAATAAAGCACCACTAGTAGGATAATTATGCAAATGCATTGAGTTACTTTCTGTTACTGTCTCCATGACATAGCCCAACACTAATATCATCCCGTCTCCCTCCTGTTGCTGCACAGTCGGCCCAACACCGGGCTGAGCATCCCATTAGGCACTTGAAGGTCAAAACATGTCTAGACATCTCAGTTAAAGCCGAGCGAACTTTGGCTGAGACGTTACAGTTTTTTAAGGTTTACACGCTGAGAGAGAGAGAGAGACCAACTTCCGCCTACAGCAGGAGGCAACATGAGAGTCTTTCCAGAGAGAGGCCAAAGTTTGACATCATTAAAATTTCTTAAAGAGCAGTATTTTAGTGCTGATTTACTTCACACCTGCTGCAGGAACCAGCAGAGGAAACTTTGGTGCATGTGTCAGACAAATTATGAAGGTCTGTTATTAGTATGTGTGTGCTCCTCTAAACTCTGCTCTGCTGATGCAGGTGTGCTGACGGGCCAGCACCTCGGAACAAAAATAGCCTCTCACACTGACCTTCAGGCTGGTTTCGTAATGGCATCCTGTATAATGTGTGCTGTAACGCTCCCACAGGTGATGATGTATCTGTGGTGGACGGCAGAGAAAAGGTCTGGAAAATGCTCCTCCTGCGACCTGCGCAAAGAGCAAAACCCTGTTTTGATACCTGGTCAAACAGGAGCCATTAGGAAGAGGTATTATTGGCTTTCAGTGGGTTGTTTCCTCTGATGATTTCATTAAAATATTCAGACGTCTGACGTCAGTAAGGTTTCTGACAGGATAACTATTATATATATTTTATTACGTTATATTATATTATATATATAATATATGGCTCAATATATGACCTTTGAGATTACTGCCAACAGTGAATGTTCATTTTCACCTGGACAAAATTATGTGCTGAGGTAAAACTCACTAACATATATCATGGTAACAATTTGGGTTTTAATCAGATTCAAGCTCATTAAAAACTGCTCAAAGCTCTGGTTTTCGTTCAAGACACTGCAACGTGTTACTGTGTGAAAATCTTATTTACATCAGAATAAAACAGAGCAGGCTGCTTAAAATATAAGTCATATTAAACAGAATTAGCCATGCCTACTGACAAGAGAAGTCACATAAATAATAAAAACCAGGCCTGAACATAAATGATCAGATTTAGGAACTGATCAAGTTTGTGGGACTTTGTTTTCCAGAGGTACATCCATGTTCTTTGTCAGTAAATGTCACTGGGATCTATGTGACTTTTCCAGTCCGTGAAAAACATGACCAGTAGGCTGCTCGGCTCAGGCCTCTCAAACTAAATCCTGCTGGGGAACCTCTGCAGTTCATGGCTGAGAAGTCTCTCTGTGTGCTGGGTCTGCACTGACAGTGTCAGAAAAACAACAGTCGTTTCAGAAAACCTGCAAAAACTACATGTTGACCTGAATCCATCCTTTAAGCGCTAAAATAATAATTACTCCTCCGTCAGGAGCAAGGCCTGGTCAGGGAGGGGGGTAAAAGGAACATCAAGACCTTGGACTTGGATTAGAAAATGCTGTTCACATTGGGTTTAACTATCATCATTAGCGCCATCACAACGTTATCAGTTCCCAAATTAGCAGCAGCCTCAAAAACGTGTAAATTCTCACACAAAACATTTCCCAAAGAGGTTTGTCTCTCCTAAAATCCAGTTTATGGAATAACATGACAATCCTTTGTATCATCCAAACGGTCAATGTCATGACGACCAAAGTGCCCTGACTTTAACACATTAAAGACCTAAACTACCACCAATTCCCCCGATTCACCTACAGACTCACATTCTGCCGTTCAGTTAGGTCCGGCTGCGTGTATTCAGTTCCTATCCAGACAATAAGCAAACCCGTCCATCATTCCTCCACCCTGCACTGCACATCAACACAGAGCGAATCCTGTGAGCTGTTTCACTACACGGCGTCAGTGATTCTTGCTGAGCTCAGCTGCGTCAGGTTTGATGGAGCTGAGGAAGCTCTCATTAGTTCACGCTGTCAGCTTAAGCCTCTCCCTTTCCTCCCGGCACACTCTCACCGCAAGACAAACCTAACACACCGGTTTGACGACGGCGGTGCACCCGATGTGTCAAGGCTCCGCTCCGTCTTTTCCTACCACTCCCGCTGCCACGCCGCTCACCTGAAAGCTGCTGCTTTTCATACGGCATTTCATGAGCCTCACCTGCACCAGCAGGACCTGCCCGTGGGCACCGAGTCTGGGGGTGAAGTTATTATCGTCTCTCCCTTTCCCCACTGCGCTGACATGGGAGTGATGGGGTCGGAGCCTGCAGGATAAAAATCCAAATATCATAAATCAAAACCAAAATCAAAAACCAAAACAAAAACCATCTGAGCTGCAGCTCAGCCTGAAACAGGAACATAGTTAGTATCTGAACCCACGTTCATCTAATGAATGTAGAGGGTATAACTGTGTGTGTTGTGTCTGCGTAATGAATAAAGCATCACATTACCATAAGCTAAACCTAAAGCTGCACATTTATCACAGTGAAAATGTGAAAGTCAGAACAATCTATTCAGCTAAGAGGAAAATGAATTACCTTGGAGCTCTGCCACAGAAAACATGAAGGCCTTCCTGGTCTATTTTAAAGATATTCAATCTGGAGGATTACAGTGTACAAACAAAACCAGCAGCTGCATTTTTCCATTTAAACAGACTTTACATATGCTTGATGCATGGCTGTGGCGCATCATCGTGTGTGATCACGACGTTTTCCAGTTTCCATTTGAAAACAGGATTTTCAGAATCATCTGTAAACAGTGTTGTTTTGGATTAGGATGTATTTTACATGGCGGCTATTCTCCTGTTCTCCTAAATAATTTGGACACAACCCATGGACCTCAGTCTAATCCTAAACTATGCCTCTATAAATGACCCTCTGATCCATTTCCCTCTGAAATGCAACGGTGACTGAAAAACGGCGTTCTGTGGCGACTGATCCGTCCACGCTGACCTCCTCTCCTGGTCTGTGAACATCATCGGACTTCCTCTTACCATCACCGCTGCAGCTGCTGGAGGTTCAGAGGTCACTACGGGTCACAATAAGCCGCTGGCCCAGACGACCGACAGGCTTGTTGATTAGTGGAGGATTGTTTCTATAAGCTGCTGTGTTTCACTAATAACCTAAACAACAACATGTCAGCAAACAGCTGTATGTTTTATCGTCTGTGGCGCTGAATCCAAATTGCCAACCATCTATGATTGGACAGATGGTTTGCAGCGATGATTGGATCAGTTTGGTCCAGTATGGACCTGTAATAAATCCACCTGCTCTGAAAAGTCAAATTCTCAACTGTGGCTGAAACTGAGTCTGATTGTTGTTCAGCTGTGGTTATTTCGAGGCTGCAGCTCGTGACGGTACTGTTGCATTAGATTACACTGCACAGAACAAATTGGACCAAATATTAGAAATGCTCCTCAATATATCTGAGCCCAACAGAGCTCCACCACAAAGTACAGCCTCAAATCGAATGGATTTAAAACATGAAAACTGAGCATTTTAAATAAAGAAGCATTTACTCTAAAACTATTTTCTTGCTCTCTATTGCATCACAAGTGTTTGTATTTTCCTGGACACTTTTTTTTTTGTCTCCACAGTTTGTTGTGTTTCACTAACAGGAGTCAACACACGCTCTGATGTGGTTTTAGATTTTATTCCAGTATTAATTAGTCAGAAAACTGCAGGAGTCCCTCTTGTCAGATAAGAATGTTGTCGGAGATCAAATCTTTTTATACGATTTGTGATTTTGAACTTTAAAAATCTTAATTGGGTTTCAAGACACGATTCAGAGGTTAAAAATCCTCACATTTAAAACGCTGAAATTTTAACTGCTCGCTTTGTCAATCAGTGACAAAAAGAGGTTTGTGGAGAGTCTGATTCAGGATCCTTCCATCATCACTTTAAACTCACCACAGGACCAACTCCAAGAACAGCACCATCACTAACCTGATTATTCACTGTATAAAATCTCATGCAGTGCTACAGAAACCAGAGTCTGGTTGATGGATGGTACTTTTTATTTCTGCTCTTCAGCTGCAGCGATGCAGACTGACCCCCAGGCTTCCTCTGGGATCATTTAAAGTGATCAGCTATAATGTTTTCATATCGATGGGCGACCCAGTTTGGTGCTGCAGCTGGTACAACTGGGATTAAGTTTGTACCCAGTTCATTGAAGAGCTTTTCGTTTGTCCTCTTGCTGCTGAAAGGTACCAAGTACATGTATTCAAGTACTGAGCTTGAGCAGCATTTTGAGGTACTTTTACTTGAGAGTATCCATCCTACTCCACTTTATATTTAAAATCCACTTCTCTCTGTTTATTCAACCCAAACATAGATCGACTTATTCAAAGTGCTGCATGAAACCTGCACACAGGTGTCCTCAGTTATGGGCCTGACTAGACTCAGGTCGTGCAAAGACACAAAGACCAAAATGAAAAACCACTGACAGACATCTGTTTAACTCCAGTGTGCATAAGATAAAAAAACAAAACATCTATCATTTCACGTTCAGCAGATTGAGAGAAACCACAAAGAGACAAAACCACAGAAAGTGACAGCAAACAAGTAAAAACAGATTGTTTTGAAATAATAAATGCAAAACAACAGAAGAAGACTCAAAACCTTGTGATTAAGTCTTGAAGAGCAATAGGGGCCCATTGTCTTATACTCTGTCCAACACCCCTAAACCTTAGTAACAGTTAGGTGTATACTGCAGTTTTACCCAGAGTACTTCATAAAACCCCTCTCATCCACACACACAACAGGAAGCACCATGTAAATGATCAGTTTTACGTTATAGCTGGAGGAGAAGGGATGAAACCATCAGCCTCGTTAACACTCAGACCTGCTGAGGCCACTGCAATAAACCCAGTTATAACAAAACCTACCCCAGTATAACACTGGGACTTAAACTCTGAAACATTTGAAGGAATATTAATTTCAACAAGTTGATAAGGACCTTCAGCTCAATCAAAGGGTGCCCCATAAAGGCACGTTTTTGTAGGACAGAATCATGTTCGCCAGCTGTTCACCCATCAGCACAGCTGTGACCTGCGGAACGTGCTGGTTCTAACGTCTGCGTCTCTGTCATCCTTTAAAGTCGCGTTTCTTCCGTAACCACATAAAACAAATGCGCTGCCGTTCTTCAGCACAGTGGACGTCTCATTTTGAAGCGAAACAGTGAAAGCATTTAATTTTCTGTCTCATGAGTTGCGGTGCACACTGGTTTGTGAAGTCTGTGTCTTGTTGATTTGAAGGTCATCAAGCAGAGACAGACAGAGACACACGACAGATGGCTCCAAGTACAATCATCACAGGAAGGACCCCGGAGCCATAAATGCTTCATCTAAAGTACAATAAAAGCTGGTGGTACCGACAGACTTCAGTCATACATGCAGTTGAGTTTAGTGTGTTTCTATAGCCCCAAAGCACAAAGCAAATACTTAATAATCTTAAGTATAACAATATTAACGAACAGCAACTGACTCAAACTGCATCAGAAATAAAGATTCATACCATCAACATATCAACACATCAGTTTCTGGCCTGTGTCTATAAAAACAAATGAAGCTCATCACAATAATCAGCCTGAACTTCATGTTCAACTTTATTTTGGCACTTTTTTAGACATTTCTGTCTGCAGTTATAGCAAATCAGCAGCAGGAAGTTTTGAGAGTGTAGACCAATCACAGTTCTTGAATGCCATACTGTTAATCTCGCTGTGCATGCTGGGAAGTCATTGATTCAACTAGCCCAAAGACAAAACTCGTGTTTATCAAGCGGCGTTGGTCATGAATGAAAACATGAATGCTCACTTCAACGCTCACAAAAATAAAAGCCCGTAAACGTGAAAAAGCGTCGCTGTGGTCAGCTTGCTTCCTGTTTGTATTGATCCACTGAGGAGGAGCGACAGCAGAAATCACCAACACTTCATACTCATGCGCCTTATTTCCACTCATCAGCATGTTCCAGGTGTGAGTGCATGTAACAGGGTTAGAGTAAAGCAGAGGATGATGCTGGAAGAGTAAATATATGTCCAGTCGATCCTCCTGCAGTCTGAACAAACAGCACCTGTGTGTAATCAGTACAGTTAGAGGCTGGAAAAACCCTTAATTCAGCCAACTTTGATTTGGGCACGTGACCAGAGCGCTAAATAATCTTCCCTGCAGGCAAACAGGGAGATATTTGGACTCAAATCCTCCGATGGAGCTGCTGGGCTACAGTCAGTCAACACGGATCAATCCACATCACCGTTGGCGGATGAAAAGCACGCATCTAAGAAAACCTAGTATTCACTAACACGATTCTGATTTTTCTCACTGAGCTCTGTAGCTTGGAAATATTTCCAGGATCCGAGCATCAGGAAATTTGGACCTGGAGGTTTTTTAATTGTTCGCCACAGGTTCAAGCAGGACGTCGCCTGCAGGACGTGGCCTCGCAGAACGAAGCGTGGACGCCAAGACGTTTCTAATGAGGAAGATGACTTTGCTCTGTCCAGCTTGACATGTGGACTCAGACATGACAAGGTCCCTGGAGCAGAAGTGCTGTGTGTTGTGTAAGCAGCCTGACAGACTTTTAAACTTGTTTACTGTATCTGACCTTCTATTCTTAATTCCTTTAGTTAGTTAGTACGTCTCTCTCCTTTCCATCTGCCTTTTATGATTCTGCTTTTCTAAATTACTAACACCAGCCCTCAGTGTTGTGTTTTATTCATTCCTCTTCAGTCCACAGAGACTGAAACATATGTAAATTCCTTAAGTGTGGAAGGATTTGTGTGCCTGTGTGTTGTGTTAGAACGTGTCTTTTCCACCTGCACGTTCCTCATAGCATCTTATTAAAAGTGGAACTCAGGCGATTAGGAATCTGCTCGCCAGCAAAGCAAATTAAACCCTTTGCCGTTTGATTTCGTTCGTGAAGGTACATGTGCTCTTCTTCTTCTTTGTGAGGGCGTTTTTGGAAAGGGGGAGCAGTTTGTTCAGCCCTTGTTGTTTCAGGTGTGAATGAGGTGGCCTCAGACCTGGTCCCCACAGCGGGGACTGAACTCTGGGGTTTTAGAGGCAGGTTCAGACTAATGTTAGAGAAGAGGTTGGAAACATACATGTAGTAGTGGGATGATCATACGAGTGTCCTCCTAAGCTCCACGCTGCAAAGTAACGAACCAGCTTGAGAACGATGCTGTCTGTTAATTACCCGATGGTTCTGCTGCTTCTTTAATCAAACCCTCTCGGTCCCGTCCACCCCCACCTCCCCAGCCAACGTCACCCATGATGGATATGATCTCCGATGAAGTGGCCGCGTCTCTGACAGATTGACTCAGACGCTTTCTGTAATGCTCAGCCAAGATGTGGGCCACAGATGTGGATCTGGTCCAGACTCGGGCAAAATTGTACTGGCGAAGGTTTTGAATAAAACATGAGGCACATTTGATTTGTCTTATCTTATAAGCTGACACGTGCACTTTTAGAAGCTGTTTCAGTCAGGCGGGGTGGAGAAACATATATCACGGCCGTTTCACCCCGTATTGATCGTAGCGCCTTCACATAATTAACACTTTACCTGTTTTTCAAGACTTAATATCCTCCTTTTAATGGATTTTCTCTGCTTCATTAATATCAGTGAGGATCACAGCTTGTATGTGGATAGACCTGATCAAACTCACTACAGCTAAAATATTTGGTTTCATTCACTGTTCACTCATAAAGTCTGCAGCTGTGGTCCAAATCCTGGTGGTACAAACACATCTGTCTGAGCTTATTGTGCATTTACCCTATTCCCTAAATAAAACACTACAGTGACGAGCACAGACTGTTTGGTGCTCAGTCACGATGCATATCAGCTTTACTGTGAAAATCTAACCTGAAACTGAGGAGGAACAGCTGTGTGGGATTCTTCTGGATCTGAGGGGACTGCACGGATCTGACAGGGAGGAAGAGCGACTGAAATGGAGAAGGCTCAACTGGAGCGACGGCTATAATGGAATCACTGGCTGTCTCAGGGGAATAATGATCACAATTAGTGGGGAATAAAGGGGAGATTAGTGGAGGAGCTGCTGCTCATTTTCACCAGGGTTCTGTCGATTCGGCATCCAAATGCGTATCAGTTTTAGGGGAGAAAATGGAAAATCATGACCTCGTGGTCTTTATTCTGTATTTAAAATTTCTTCAAAGTGGTATTATTTCAGATAAGTCTGTCATCTTTGCCTGAAGCAAAGCTCTGTGTCTTAATTAGTCAGTTTAAAGTGCTGTAGTGGGTGTGCTCAGATCTCGTTGACCAAACATCCATCAGCATTAGTGGTTTTCCTTTTCTCCTGCCTTCAGTTTTCTTTCTCATCAAAAACCTGCAACACAGGAATTCTGGGTACTAAAGCTAAAACATTATGTTTCTTCTCGCCGGCACCTGAAGCTGCTAACGTGTGAAGCTGCTCAGGTTGAAGTTACCTGCAGACTCCAGCCCCCCAGCATGGTTGGTAATAACAAAAGCAAGACATCAAAGCGTAAAGGTGGATTTGCAGTGGGGGAGTCAAGCACAAAGCATCGGGACACGTGGTGTGGAGGTGCAGCTCATTAAGGTACTGTAGCCGCAGTGACTCTCAATCAATCAGAACTGAACAGAACACAGTTTTTCCTGCTTTATAGCTATAATAAAGTTTTAGGGAGAGTCGGGAGGTAAAGGGCATAAAGGGTGTGTGTTGTCTGACAGTCACAAATTTAGTAGCTAAAGTCGTTTTCAAACTTTAGATTTTTGTTGCTTCTCATTTTTCCATCATCTCCCAGACACAAACTCAAACAACATGTGTTTACGTTAAAGAGACAAAGCCAGAGGAGGCTGATCGGTAAAATCAATCAATCAACATCGATTCTATCAATCCTTCCTAATAGCCGCCGCCGCCGCCGACGACAACAAAGCTGATTTGTAAAAACGTATTTTAAATCCTGCATCATCCACGGCCCTGTGCTAGCATACTACTTCTTCTTCACTTCCTTTTCTGGCACATCTCTACCAGCACCTGTTGATCACTGTTGATATTCCCCATAACCAACACGTTGCACGGGACAAACAAAATCGACAACCCACTGATAAAACGAACTGCTCCCTCAGCCTTACTGCAGAAACCAGGACTCCTTCATCATAACCAAGCTGTTATTGTACCAAAGCTCCTCTAACTGCAGTAGAGACTTTCACTCAAACCATCAACTGTGACGATCTGTGGCTGTTTTGGCCCCATTTGTCTTCTCATCTAACCCACATATCAGACGCCTTTTGGTAGAAAACGTTAAATTCTTGCAAACTAACTGCAAAGACTGGTCCAAACTGTAGAATTACTGCTGTAGGAAACTACAACGCAGCACAGTCACTAGTTTGTTTTCCTCCTACGAGAAACTTTGGGCGTACGAAACTTCAGTGAGAGACAAATCCCTGACATCTCTGTCTCGTTGCTCTCGCTGCATCTCCCAACTCCCAGTCGACTGATGACATTACTGGATTTCTGACATGTTTCTGAAGAGATATAAATTCAAATTCATTTTTTTACTTCATCACCAGGCAGCCTGAGGGGATGGCAGTGTCAAAACTGCACCCTACATCTTCTTCTTCTACTTCTGGCTCATATTATTAATATACCTGCACATGTGTAGTGGATGTGATTTCATTTTGGCTTTTGTATGAATCTGTGCTTCAATCAGGACACAATTAACCCTAAAAACTACTAAAAATGGCTCAGACTGATCATTAGATGATCTCATTCAGCCACAGAAGAGGTTACGAGCGTCTTGTTCTCAGCAGCGGCTTTTACATCGACCCTAAACACCCCCCTGGGATTGGGAGTCCCTTTTTAATTCAGTTTATTCATGTAAACGAGGAGGCATCGAAGCAGCCTGATCATTTCTGATCATTTTCATTTACAGGTTTCATCGACTTGACACGACACACAGTCAGAAATCAACAGATCTGACACGTTCGTGAATCTACGTATCAACTTATCGGTCCACACAGCGTCAACTCACACCTACTGTCAAACGATGATCTTTATCATTTTGTTCTGTTCGAGTCTGGTGTCAGATTATCTGATCAGTTCTCTGATGTTCAGGACCAACTTTCCATTTACACCTGACAGCAGCAACAGGTAACAGGTTTACTTTGCTTGTAATGCTCCTACAGGTGAAAGTCAAATGCTCACTTCCATTAACTGAAGCTAAATAAACCGTCTCTCCTGCTGGTTTCAGTGGACTCAACAGACTCTGGGATATGTATTTTCTTTTTGCTTCTCATTTCTCTGTGGGCTGCAGTGGAAATTACTTCAAGTTAACTCGCTGTAATTGAATAAACTGTGGGTTAGCAACACCTGCATGTGTCTCTCGACGTTTCCCTTAAACGTTTGATATTTCTTCAGAAAGCCAGAGTAGAAATTATGTTTCTATCTACTGCTCTAATTTATTTTGCCAGTTACGCTGCGACGAGCCACACGATCTCGGCCCGGATGTTGTTTACTGGCAGGAAGGATGGCGTCCGTACGAAAACACACCAGAGATCACACTTCATGTGTGTTTATGTTCAGGGAACAACAGCACAAAGTTAACATGTCATGTTTTTATATTTACTGATGAATATTTAGACTCAAGATCAAGATTATGACACTTGCCACAAACTTTATACCATAAAATGGTCCTAAAAAGTGTAATCACTGAAGTGTTTACAGAGTAAAAATAGATTATCAGAGCACCACCATGTAGTCTGATCTCTGCTTTAATCTACGACAAGACTTTGACTTCTCAATCACAAAACATCAGTAAAGACACTTGGATCTATTTATTGACTGATGATTATTATTTTTCCCGATTAGATTTTGTTGAGGTGTGAGGCTAAGGTTGTAATCCAGGCAGCAGTCTCTTGATGACACATGGAACAGACTATAAATACTCATTTAATCAATAAAGTCATCGATGTATTCAAACTGGACAGAGCAGAGGAACAAAGCGCAGGGCGGTTTATGGCGGCTAATAGAATAAACAACTCCCAGGCATTTAGATGAGTCTGGTTTTTAATCAGACTAAAACTAACAACACATCTAACGCTAAAGACACAGGAGGATCAAAGGCACGACGCCGGCCCTCCTTTGTTTTACCCCATCACTCATCCCGTCCCCCGGCACATTAAGGCACTCCACGGCCCTAACGAGCTCTCCCACGACATTTACTTTGGCTTTAATGGACAGAAAATGTGTCTGAGTGTGCATTTCGCACTTCTCTGCTAATGAACAGATGCCTATGACTTAGCGAGACATCACAAACGCTGCACCTAGAAATGAAAGGTGCCGTGAAATTAGGGTTTTTGAAAGACAACCTTTGATGTAGAACTAAGAGCTGCTAATGAAGGTACAATTAGTCCTGAGCCAGGCCTGACATTTGGCTTTTTGAAGAACACGTGCTTTGCGAAATGAAAAGAGAAAACAACTTGTTTTGCCCTAAATGACTGTAACAGACATCACTGATTCACGTCAGAGCAAATTACAAACAAGTTCGACTCTGCACCGTTCCAGTATTTTACTTCATTCTGCAAATAAGTCTTTGGAATAATAAATGTTCCTCACATGGATGTGAAGCTCATGAAAAATGATGTGGAAAGATGAGAAAAAGTGCAACACCAAAGCGATTACATTTTCAAGGAACAGACAGATGCTTTGGGAAATACAGTCGTAGGATGAGAAGATCGATTTTAATTGAATCCTCTTTGATCTGGTGTTAATCTTAGCACCAAGAGCAGGAGTAGAAGGAAGCTGCTGGCCGAGCTCAACTCCCAACTTTGTGTATTTTCTCTTACATTTGATGAATAGTAAAGTCTGAATTCGCAGACCGACAGCATTTAGCAAAGTTACAAAGTTTGCTTTTGCAGGAAAACTACAAATTACCAGGGCACAGAGCAGTGGCCTCTGGAGACCCCAAATTATCAAGGAACCGAGAACAGTGAGAGCCAACCAGAACACAGCCGAGACAAATCTGTCCAAATCGTAGTGAAAGAACATAGCAGGAGAACAGCTGCTGTGGTCTGTCTTTTCCTGCACTTCAGAGTTAGAGAAGAATACCCGGCCGGTCCAGGACCCCAGGTTGGGTCTGGGTTATAAGAAACAGAGAGAATAAACCACAAACACGTCGACTGCAGGGACGACGACACCTTCGTCCTGAAGGGAGGGAGGGAGCTACAAAACAACCTACACATCTGCAACATATCAGCCGTTCCTCATCAAAAACAAAAAGCTATGTGAGCTAAAGCATCTTATTATGTTCTGAGCTCAGTTTTTTGGTGGATGATTCCTTTAATTGTGAAAAAAAAACAAAAAAAAAAACAACTTCAGCTCAGATGTTCAGTTTTCCCAGAAGGCTTTGCCTGCTTGTTGATAGTTTTGTGCAAATACTTGAATTTGAACAAACAGGAATTACGAAGAAAAGAAGCTGCACAAACCTGAAGATCACAGTAACAATTACAGTTTCACGTCATGCCAACAACCACCATCCGAGGCTTACACGGCGTTTGACACATTATTATGGCAGCTTGTACACCGCAGCATGTGGAAAGTTTTTATTTTTTCAACAGACTTCCAGCTGGCAAAGCTGCCTGTGAAAATGTAATTTCCCAAAGCTTCCAATCTGAGATCTGCTATCAGACCGTGATAAGCTGTTTTCTAGGATCCCCATTCAGGAATAGAAGTTCTGGCTCCTGATTAATCGCTTCCTGCTCTCTCTCTCTTTCTCTGTCAGATGGCCTGTGATAAAAAAAAGCAAACAAATTAAAATCGTGGCCATGCGAACCCCTGGAGTCTGTGAATTAAATATGAACAAAACCTGCCATGCAGACAGACAGAGACAGGCAGACAGAGACAGACAGAGACAGGCAGACAGGTGGATGGAGACGCTGACAAGTTGCTGATATAAAGTATAAGATGTGGAGAGACATCAACAGGGCAAAGGAAACGCAGCAGAGCGACACCCAGACGGTGGAGCTGTGGGAGGGAGGCCGACAGTTTGACAGACGGAAAGAGACGGACAGGCGGGCGAACAGGCAGACAGCTGGAAGGTCGACAGGTTCGGGTACAGTGAGACCGTTACCACGACGACAGACAGCCAATCAGTCAGTCACAGATCGCAGTTCAGATCAGTCAATCTTTATCCGCCCTCGGGGGATAATTAGGAAGGGCAAACAGGACGGACAGACGGACGGACATGCAGACGTGCAGCAGCTCAGTGCACTGCTGGACAGACACCCCCCCCCCCCCCCCCCCCCCCACACACACACACACACACACACACACACACGCACACACAGAGCACCCTGCGCTTGCTGTTGTCATAACAACTGAAATGTAAATCCCACTTCAAACATACAAACAAAGTGTTGAATATCAAGTGTTTCTTTGCCTGAATCACCTGCTCCAAAACGTTTGCACCCACACTGCTGAGGTCTGAGAGACCCTTATATGTTTATCACTTTCTATGCTCCACGCTCTGTTTCTCATTCGTTTCACACCAACAATAACCCAGGGAGACAACAGAGGAAGCATATGTAACGTCAGCACTTCCTGACGACTGCTGTCCGACTCGTATTTCGCTCTTAAGCTTCAATCCACTACTTTCTGTGAGGGCAGAGAGGATTTCTCCAGCGATCCTCTGGACCACCTGGACCACCTGGACATGATCCTGCTCTGGCTCGTCTTACTTTTCCACATTAAGTCCCAGAAAGCGTCAGATTCAATAAATGCATTCGATACTGGGTCAAACACTGTTTGAGACGTGATGAGATAAACTTTATTCAATAATTTGTGAGGAAAAAAATGCTGTTTGATTTTTTTGCCAGCTGGAAAAACAACATTGACACATGATCACCTCAGACAGTTGATCAACCTGCTTGTATTGATTAGTCTTAGATTTACCTGAATATCGACACATTGAAATAACTAAATGTGACACACCTTATTTTTCAAGTGTTTCTTAATCCAGATCCTGGTGTGTTTGTGGTTTAGGCCTCAAAAGCTTAAAATGGGGAATGTGGCTCCATAAAAAATGTGATGAATACATGACTCCAACGCTCATGATCATTTCTGTTTTAGTTTCCACATAAAGTTTAATCTTATAAATAATAATAATCCTAAAAATAATAATAATCCTAAAATCTTTTGACGCTTTAAGCAAAAACAGTGTCGTTACATACAAACATTAAATGGTGCAGATGCACAGAGGTCAGCAGGTTCACGTGATCTGTGATATGAGACAGATCAATGGGCTTGTTATCACAGTGAACAGCTGTCAGTCAATGCATCAGCCGACCTTTGACCCCTCCTGTCTGCAGGTGTCTGAGACAGAGATGTAATCCCTTTCATCAGCTGGTATTCTGCTAACATTGACATTTGAAGGAAAGTGCACTCAGATTGTTCAGTGACACACACGCACACACGCGCACACGCACACACGCGCACACGCACACACACACTCCCACTTGATTAGCATCAGCATCTGTCCTGCCCGCCTACAGCAGCTCACTCTCCGGCGTCCATGTTTACGTGCAGCTATTATATGATCTGGCCGACGAGCGACAAGTTAATCTCCTCCTCCCTCAGGCCGCCCGTGAAAGGAAAACTAACCAACACTCTGGGAGTCTGAATATCATTTGTTTTTAACATGCAACTGCTGGAGTGTTTTGATGGTTCGCCTTCACAAACACTCATCATGAAGACGGAGAAACTACTTACGTTTCCATTTTGATCCAGCAGAACGGATCAGAGGCTACTGATTCCTAAACATACGCAGTAAATAACATCCCAACACACACCGGGCTGAGCTCTGGGTGAGGAGATACCACAATACACAGAAAAATGCATTCTCCATTATTCTATACATCTATAAACCCACAGACATGTTTATAGTGTCAACAATATCAACAATATCAGCTTTTTACTGCACTGAATGTATTCTGAAGAACTGGCATTGGTGCTTTTACCTAAATAGTTGTTCAGCCACTGTTGTCATTGTTAGGAAATGCACAAATTAAAGTCAGTGTGTGTGTGTGTTTTTTTTCTCATCAGGGTTTGATTCCCTGTTTTTCTGTTGCTTGCAGTGAAACTCTGAGGCTGAAGCGGCTCGACTGCATGTGCCCAACCCTGCAGAGCCACAAGAAAACAAGCCGTGTGTTTGTGTTTTCAACACAAGTTTCCATTAAAAATGGATCCACCAGCAGCGTCTGGGTTACAACATGAGAAAAATCATGTTTTGGTAAGAGAAAGTAAGTTTTCCAATTTCTAGTGGCCACCTGATCCATCGAGACCGGACAGGCAGATATATCTTTACCCTCTATAGTCGTATGGTAGCTCATTCCTCCTCTCTTCCCATGAGGGCAAGTAATAAAGGCCACTACATTACTAACTCAGATGGAAAACAGATTTATAAGCACCATAAAGTCACAGTTCCTATTTCTTGAAAAGCAGGGAGGTGTCAACATGGTCGTCCTTGACCGACCATCCTCCCCGCCACATGGCTCAGTCCGCCCCGGGCTCTGTGTCGAGGCTGCCGCTCGCCACGCCTGGTCAGCTCGCTCCATCGCCAGGCTCCGCCGCCTCCCGGCTGCTCTCGCTCGTTAATCACGATTAACATTGTGCTGGAAGCCATTCATTACCAGCTACCTCCAGAACACCTGTGGTTCTGGACCCCCCGACACCTCTCCATCAATCCCCCCTGGCTAACACCTGATAACAGGGGATAAGGAGGAGAAGTAATCACATCTGTTTAAGTCGTTAGAGGGAAAGTGTTTAGTCAAGTTAGGCAGAATAAATGTGACCAGAGTGTGTGATCATTTCTACACACGACTGTATTCTCATCAGGCCGGAAGCCTCTGAACACGTCCGTCCAGGGAAAACCAAGACTCCACACTGCTGAAAGCCAGATGAAAGAACATCTGGAAGGAAAACAAAACTCATTACTGTTTGTCAGAGTGTGTGCAGCTGTGGTCAGAAATGTAATAATACACCACATATAAAAGAACAGTGGGAGGTTGAGCTTTAGACACTGAAGGAGGGACTGGACTGAGGTGTTCAGGTCCACACAGACAGAGACTCAAAGTGAGCCAGGCCGGCAGGTGAACAGGCCGAGCTACTGGCGATGAAACAGGTCGACTCTTGGGCCAAAATACAGACTGGCAGCTTCCAAATGACTGGACGGATATTAGCAGGTTCATGAAGGGACTTGGCAGTGCAGGCAGGTTTTGGTGCTGCGACAGAGAAACAGCTCCAGTGCTACATGGACATTTAACTGCCTCCTCATCCAAAGAGAGAAAATGCAGGAAAAGAACCAAAATTTTAGAAACGCTAAAGTCCTGAATCTCAATCAGCAGCCTGGAGGAGGGTTTAGACTAGTTTAGAACTGTAAGCCTCTACACATCTAAATATTAAAACTCTTAAACTCTTTTTATTAATTTCACACTTTTCCATTTTCTTCTTTAATCTAATGCAGTTTGCAGAACATGAGTTTTGACCTGGTCAGCATGACTTTATATTATATATATATAACTTTAGTTTAGACAAGAAGGCTGCACAGCCATGAAGCACTGATGATAAAGAACAGGTAACTGGGTTGATGAACAGCTCCAACCCATCATCAGTGACTCCACCTCAAAGCTCGTTTACATCAAATTTAAAAGTCGGACCAAACGGCTAAGAGGAAAAAGTTAGATGATCAGTTTTCTACAGACCAAGCCACAATTAACCAGGTGACAAAATTTGCAGATTGTTGTCTGGTTTCATACAGAGGAAAAGTCCATGGTGAGTTCAGGTTCGTTCTCTTCATTAACGTGTGTCACTGCAGTTTCATATGTAAAAATGCAGGAAAACAGACCTGAAGTGTAAAGACCATATTCCAGGATGCATTTACAGGCACACATCTGTGAGGGCTGAGGATCACAGCTGAAACAGCTTCCAGGAAGTGAACTTCAGTTTTCCATGTCTCAGAAACAGAACGACTGATTGCAACTAACGTCCCGGAGACACTTCAAAGAAAAAACACATTTTCACCTTTGTCTTTTCATGTAGTTTACAGATACTGATGCGTGAACCTTGAGGTTTTTACAAGGTTGTTCAGTCTTTCCAAAAAGTTTTATGTGCCAATCATTATACATGCACTGGTGGCTACAGAACAGTCAGAGAACACCAAACAAAAAGCGACGGCGTTTTATTTACACATAGCAGCACTTCATCTACACATCCATTTTTAATGCTTGTTGTCTGGGCCACAGTCAGTGCAGGCAGAGCAGCAGGAGTGCTGCAGCCTCCAGCTCCTCCATCTAATACATTATACAGCACGTGCAATGCTCAGACTCACACCCTCCACTATCTGACAGCACACACTGATTCTGAGCTGTGCAGGATTGTGCAGATGTTTGCACTTCTCAGATGAAAAGGAGAAGAAACAAGAATTCGCCAACAAGTTCCCGACAATAAAACGGCACTCTTTTGTTCTTTTTTCTAAAACAAGTTCAACACGCTCGCTCGCCTCGTGGCGTCTCAAGAGGAGGATATAAATCTCTCATTTGCGGTGCATCCTTGAAGCTCATTATTACCTCCTCTGGCCAGAGTAAACCAAATGAGACACATCCCCGTTTCATCTGGGGGAGAGAAACGGAAAGAAAGCGCTGATGAGGAGAACTAAATGAATCCTATATGCAACATCTCTCCAGCCTCTGACAGCTCTTTTGTTCTGTGCCAGGAATAGGAAGTTCTCTTTACAATGTGTTAAAGAAGAAGAGAGCTGCTGTGAGGAGAACAGCCTCTTAACCTTTAGTTGTAACTCATTAATTTGTTTTTGGTTTTTTTTTTTTTTGGCTAAAAACTTCTGAGACTGATCAAATCTCTCCAAGGCTGTTTAACATGGAAACATAAATCTGCCGTACTTAAGGACGAGCAGCATCACGGTTTATGACATGAATTAACCTCCATCACTTAAAGTCTCGTCTCCTCTTTCACCATAAAACCACATAACCAGACATCTGTCCCACCAGGCTGACACACAATCAGTCATTTCACACCTAAATACAATCACACAACACAAAACCAGTTTTATTCCCTTTAGTAAGACTTATGTCCCAAACTTAACAAATCAAAACCATACAAATAAAACACTTTGGAAATATTTATGCCAAACGCCAACTTCAAGTCCAATATATACGTCTCTCAGTTCTGCTACTATGGGAAATGGTTATGATTAGGGTGAGGAACACGTGTACTGTGTGTTTACATTTCCCTGCATGCACTTTGTTTTTGGAGGCTCATCACTGGACTGAAATTTAAATAATTTATAATCTTGATTTTCTCCAGTGCTCAATAATGTCCGAGTATGTGATGAGACAGCACACACACACAGCTCACTTCCCATCATGCTTTGTGCCAAACTTGAATCAATATAATCAGTAAAATCACATTTTGTAAATAAGGAAAAGTACAGTTGTGAAGTAGAGCACCATCTAAAGAGGTAATATATCACCGGGACATATAGCAGAATAACAGAACTGCTTTGTCACTTGTTTTTGTTTCTACTTTGTTTTTTCTTTCTTTCTTCAAGTTTTTAGCCTATGAAGCAGAAACATCTTGTGAAATGTCAAAGCATGAAAAGTTTATTTGTTTACAATCCTGCAAAGACTGAAGCAATTTAAAGAACTTTCCAGAGACTAGTGGACACAAAACAGACACAAGTACAACAGGATAAGAAAAAAACAAACAAAACACTGTCGTTGCACTAATGGGCAGCAACAAATTTAATAAAAGGAAAAAAACAACCACTCATCACTGAAAACACCATCTGGAGGAGGACAGGAACTCCAAACTGGAGAACAGGCCTCAGATCGAGCGCTGAATGCAAATGTTTCTGCACCTGGTGAAGGACTCGCTCAGTCTCTGGCACTGGGTTATGGTGGGTTTTTTGTTTTTTGTGGCTAAGGGGCAGTTTACACCTTATTTATCCCTCTTTTAGATGCTTTAGTCGACAGTTGTGGAGAACGAGGGGCGTTATGCCGGCAGCTGGCTTACACATATTTGAGATGAAGGGAAAATGCCTCCGAGGGACTCCCCCAAATCTGTTAGAAATGGTGATTCCAGTTAAAGTGGAGGAGTGGATGGCCAGGTGTGTGTGTGTGTGTGTGTGTGTGTGTGTGTGGGGAGTAATGAGTGCAGCTGCCCTGAGCCCAGCGGAGCCAACTACACAGAGTCAGAACCACTTCATTCGACAAGCACAACTAATGAAGAGATCCAGTGCGAAAGACGACATCTGCCATTTGAATTAGTGCGAGCTCTTTGCACACATTTGTAAATTGATGTTAAACAACAACTACAACACAACACGCTTGGATCTATTCAGCCGCCGTGCAGCTCGGTTCCACTCGAACAACCCTGAAAGTTTGGAGAGCTAATTAGAGTAAGTTGCGATCACAGAGCTGTGATCAGAGTGACATCAGCTGTGCAGGACTAAACGCAGCCCTGTCAGAAAGCTGCATTTCTGCTCTTCACGTTACAAACATCAGGGCGGAAGATTCAATTATCGACACCTGACCTTCGGGACATGGGTGCAGCCTGACGCCTGATGGATCAGCAAATAAAGTCAGTTCTGTTTTCAGGCTAAAGCTCATGTGTTGGGAGGTACTCATTAGAAAGATCAACAAAAATACTTCCAATCACAGATATAGATGTTTTAAGCTTAACAATAAGAAAAAAACAGTTTTAAAAACAAGCCCTGGCAAAGTTCAGGATTATTTGCATCGGACAACAAGAAAAGCAACACAGAACATATGTAAATACCATCCTGACACCGGCTCCTTCAATGAGGCCAAATTCCCTCACCTTCTATAAACATGACATCCCATTTCCTGCAAAGGAAAAGCTCAGAAATCAGCGGAATGAACCTTTAAAGTCAGCCTTGCAAGCTCAGGGTTTCTTCTCCTCCCTAACACCTGCTGTATTAACCAATGGTGTTGCTCTACAGGGCCGAGCAGCTCACTAATGCTGATCTTAATACACAGCGATGCTGAGGCTCAGTGGTTGTTTGCCGTCAGAGCTTCGTGACAGCTCTCAGGAGATTAATTCACACTGCTCGAGTTTAGGGTTCAGTTCCCTCTGTGGCTGAAGTCTGACTGTACGGGTCCACGAGGCCCTTTCATTAAGCACCACTTGAACCGAACATCTGAAATGCCTTTGAAATTAATTTGGAAAAGGTCAACTAATGGTCCCAATTTGCGGCTCCTCCTGCTACTTCGCAGCTGCACTGAAAGATTGATTTTCTGATTCACATTTTCTGAGACTCTGTTGGAAACTTCTTTCTCATTAGTGGAATTACTTCAGTGGTTTCCTCAGAGAACCTGTTTTTACCGTTTAAAGTTGGCGGCTATACTGCTACCATTAATACACGGAAAATATACGGAAAACCGTCTTCCTCCAACATGCAGGGAGCTTTTAATGAACCAGGGGTTCTCACACTATAAGATGATGACATTTCTGGCCAATTTAGGCAAAGTACAATTTGCATCTGACAGGACGTCAGTCAGTGGGTCTCCCATCGATCTGTGTTAGAGCTGAGGGCCGAGCAGACGGGCAGTGATTGGACCTGAAGTGGAAACTTTCACCACGTCAGGACACGAGCTCTAATTGACACACACTCATCTGAAAACACACACTCATCAACCTGTGGCCATCACAAAAAATGATGCTACAGTTACTGCACATACGTTTAGGATTAAACAGTCGTCGACTCAAAGCTGTAACTGATGAGCAGAGATATGCGGCGCTTCCCACCCCTTTTTTTTCACGACGCACGGTGTCGGCTGTTAGCGTTGTAAGCCATCTGTCGCACTGCAACAATCAACCCACTTTCAACTCACTGACTCATTGGCACCTCCTGTGGTGGTGGGAGTCTGGTTAGCACTGAATGTCTCACATGGGTTGAAAGAAAATCATTGTTTGTTTTGGGGCAGAGGGGGGGTATGACATTTGGGAGGACCCACCCTGCTGTTAAGTTGCTGTTCCACTCCTTAGCCTAGTTTGTTTAGCATTAGCACTGACATAACGTTTCATTCATGTTGGTCCAGCAGGAGCAGGGGCTGGACTGGGAAGCAGTTTTTTTTTGCGCAGAGGCCAAACCTCCACATTCATCCCGTGACTCACACCGGCCAACAAAGCCACTGATTTACTTCACTGGAATGATTTAGGCGCCATGCTGCAATCTGCTACCCACTTCTCCTTAATACGTCCGTGACTGCACTCGGTGAGTCACTGGCAGCTTGTGCTCTTTGCATCCTGCATTATACAAAACAGGGACTGTAGCAAACAAAAACCATCTCTATTCATGAGTCCAGATAATGATCAACCAGCTGATAACAGAGACGGTCCCATAAACCTCAGCTCTCCATCCACTGGGGTCACCAATGCTAGTCTGCCTCTGTAGCTGATTGGCAGCGACACAAAGCAGGTACCAACCATCATGTCACCAAAAAATTCAGGAGAAGAGTCAAAACAAAGGCCAAGCATATATGTCCTGATCTATTACCAAGAGCTAATAGCAAGAGATCAGAAATAAAGCACAGGAAGTCTTAATTATTTGCCAATCAAATTTGGAGCTGCGATGTTTTTAAAGCTTGAGTACCCTCGTTGTTCCAAACAAGACATCAGGGTAATTAGCATGCAGCGAGCAGCCAGGATAATTACCTCAATCATTTGGTCCAAAGGTTACATGCAACTCCACGCACACAAGCAACAAATAAAATAAACGCTAGCGCGCACAAGTCTGTAGAGACCGGCTGGTTCCAAAACAAAACCTCACCGATAATCTAACAACACGCACATATTCCCAACTGTGGTCCTCTGGTAAACAAAGCTATCATCTCCCATTAGCTTTGTGTTGACCTGTTCATATCTGATATTAGTCAGGTGGTGATTATGACATCAAGTACAGAGCCACAAAACAAATGCTCACCAGCCTTTTGGGGGGTTTCAAGGTTCCTTTTTCGAATTTTAACACGTGTCATTTTCTTTCCCCCCTTCAGGAACCAGCCAGGGTTCACTGGCTCGACCTGTATTTCCAGCAGGTTTGCGTTAAAACACTTCCAGACGTTTACACGTGGACGTCTCATAATAAAACGCAGCCCAACAAACGTGCAGGAGCCAGTCGTGGAAAACAACCTAGTGCATTTACTCCAGAAGTGATGCATTTGTGGTTTACTTAAAACGGCATGCCACTGATTTTCCACATTAGGTTCAGTCATGAACTCTGTGTCTGCGGGGAAAACGATGATGGTTTTACATCTTATGATCTTTAACGTTGTGTTATCTACAGCAATAATGAGCTATAATATCATATCACACAATCAAAACACTTTTGTTCTCATCCCGTGGTTTTTCAGAGCAATTCCACCAGTAAACTCTTTCTGAGAATCTGTAATCCAAGTTGATTATAGTGTAGAGTAATCACATTAGATGTGATCCACTGCTCAGCGCAGAGAGCTCATTTTCTTTACTGATTCAAGAGTGAAATAAAAACACAAGTGAAGAGACGCCACACACACACACACACGCACGCGAATCCTCCTTTTATTCTAATGTTAGTTTGTGAATTTAAAGGCCTGTAATCAATTATTATTGTTATTGCAATCAATTAAAATCTGATCATCCACTAATTATGTTCAAATTTGGGATGAAGCGCGAGAGAACCACACTGAAGCTGCACATTTATTGGTTTTAAGGGTGTTTTGTCAAAAAGTATATTACTTATTATTTATCACATACAGTAGCCTCTGGTATTAATTATTTTAGGTCTTCACCTCAGCTGCAAAAATCCACCTTTTACTTTGAAGCAAATTTGTGTTTCACCAGGACGTCTTTCTGTGCATTTCTGTCTTCCTGCACTGCAACACAGACTCAGAGTCCACGAACAGGACCAGCCCTGGAGCAGAATATCAGAGTCCCACATCAATACTGCATCACTGTGAAATTTATCCTGGGATTGACACTATATAAACCCCAAAACACTGTTGTTGGTGCAGTGTGAGGGCAAAATATGAAAATATACTTTTATTAAAGAACAAACTAATTTATTTTCTGCAGTGCAGCTTGTGACCTTTGCATAAGGACTCAAACTACAGGCTAATGTTTTTGCAGTGTACTTCTGTGGCTGATTGATTTACAGATTCACAGTAAATCAAAGCATAGTGTTAAAGGGTCGTCTGCTTAGTGTAACATCGTCTCAGTGTAATAATATGATACAAAGGGAGTTTGTGGACTGGAGGGTTTGTGCAGTGGAAAGAAGACAACAGAGGGTGGCAGCACTGTGCTGCAGAGTCACCACAGACACTGATCCATGGGCTGCTGCTTCCTGCAGACTCTGTGTGTGTGTGTGTGTGTGTGTGTGTGTGTGTGTGTGTGTGTGTGTGGAGATGGAGAGAGAAAAAGACTCTTGCAGACATAAAGGCAAATGCAAAGTTGGTTTTCCATCACAAAAACTTTCTCCCACCTAAGGTCTCTTCACGCTTTGTCACACACACGCACACACACACGCATATAGCTGTGTGTGTACTATCTGCATTGGGCAGGTGCCTAGTTGTATGCACATCCATTCATACATATTCCTGCAGCCCTGAATATACGTGAATACATAAAACACACACTGAAGCCCTCCTGCAGGTCTGATATGTTACAGCCAGTCTGTCTCACACTCACTCACACACACACACACACACATACACACACCTGGTGTAGCAACCAACTGACACCAACACACAACCACAAACGTCTCTCTCGTTCTCTCACTCAGCCACTTTCCCTCTAACAGATGGGATGAGGGGATGGGCCCGACGCCAGATTTGGCTTCCAGGCTGACGCCCGGCAATCTGAGAGGTGACAAAGAGGAGAAATGCAGTGAGGAGGGGGCCCAGGGACAAGAGACACTGACAGAGAAGAGGAAACACGTTTCAGAAACAGTGTATTGTAGGAAGGAAAATAAGTGCAGAACAAAATCTGGCTTAGAGCCTGCAGGCTGCACCACTTTCTTCCTGGATGCTTCCAGTTTAGGGAAGTGAGGGAGCGCCGCTCTTCGTCTGAGCTGAGGAAGTTAACCACACATGCACAAACACAGGTGCACATGTGCATGATCTCTGCTCTCCTTACACCACTTCACTCGCCTCTCATAACAGCACGAGACGGTAAACAATGACGACCGTTCTCAGAGTCTGGAGCCTCCCATTGTTGGTGAGGAAGAACCATGTGAGCCAGTCCAGCTTTGTGGCTCCCTGCTGTGTTTTTAATAGTTTTTGGACAACAATGGAGGTCACTGAGTGTGAATAGGCCTTGAAGGCCTGACTCCACCTCCAAATGCTCTTTATACTAAGCTAGAAGTTGCCTGATCAGATCTGGCCTACTGGTAGGTGCAGGTTGCAGGCAACAGGTTTCCACACAAACTGTGAGAATCACTGCTAAATATCTTTTATTGTCTTCTTATAAGGACCATAAAAATGAACTGTTCACCTTAAGGGATGAGAAAAGTCTCTTTCTATTTACAAAAACACTGGACTAGCTTTAAAAAAAAAAAACAAAAAGCACTATGGGAAAGGTGAGGTCCCTTTCAGTCAGGGTGCTAGTGGCTGTTTAATGACAACTTCACTGACACATCATCACATTTATTCAGCTGCAGTTAGCAATGCAAATAAGGAGAGGAAGCGATGAGGCTGTGAGACAGAGACAGGGGGTTCATTTACATGCTAAAATGGCCCCAACTGCTGCCATGTAGAATATTTCACCACACAGAAACATGAAATCTCTAAAGACAGGCACTCCAGTGATGGAAGGGCGGACGGCAGCGGAGCGTCTGAAAAGCCTAAATGAGCACAATTATGCACAGGCTGGTGATGCACATTAGCAAGAAAATGGGAGAGACAGAATTTATGCAAAGAGGGTCTGAGAAATTATGATGGCTGCAGCAGAAGACATACACAGCATCGGCCGTGTTGACTGACTGTCAGGAGGGAAGAGGGATGCGATGTTCTGTGGAGGACCCTGCAGTGCAATCAAATCAGTCTCATCAAAATCGAATCATAATAGCTCTTCAGAACAACGTCTGACAAAGGCGCTGCGATGTGAAGACAGTTTAATTGTGTTAATGACAAAACTCTCTTTAAAAAATGAGAAAACATCAAATTAAGCACAAGGAAAGGAAACGGCGATGAAGGATGACGGAGCAAACTGAGCACAATCAGAAAAGAGCTTTCAGACAGTCATGGTTCTCGTTTTAAACTACACGACTTAAAAAAGGGAATAAAATGGGGAGGACGGAGCCAAGGAGGAGGGAACAGTTTTTAGAAAAACGGTGCCATAAGTTTCAAAATACATCTAAAATCTGTTTCCGCTCACACTTTTCCAACATCAGACTGCAGCCAGCAACATCCATAAGTTTCTAAAAACCAATAATCTGATAAGAACGGCCCCTTCACACAGAGACTGGTGTGCAGAAGTGAAGGAGCAATCCCAGCTCTTCCATCCAGTGCCCTTTATTTCAGCAGACTGACTTAGATGGCTCTGATCACTGGAGCACCACACTCAACATGCTAAACATTAGCATGTTAGCACACAGCTAACAGAATTCCATCCATCTTCTTCCCTAGAGCCAGTTTCAGCATCCAGGGATCGGGTCGCCGAGGTCCCCGTCCTCGACCACTGCCCGATCCCACTAAGCACCGGCCCCTTATGGATCCTCCTGTGGGTGGTGGGTTGCCCCACTTCCCTCTTTCGGGCTTTGCCCGGCTGGGCCCCGTGGGGGGAGACCCAGCCACCAGGCGCTCGCCAACGGGCCCCAACCCTAGGCCTGGCTCCAGGGTGGGGCCCTGGCTTCGCCATGCCGGGCGACGTCACGGTCCTCGGTTTTTAGCTAACAGAATTTCTAAACAGAAATCTGAACTGCAAATGCATTGTCAGTGACGGTCCCCCCAGCAGAGCCAAGACTGTGAGCAACAGTAAGACAGATGTTTGTGCATAAATGTGTTTGTGGGTGCGAGAGAGAGAGAGAGGAAGGAAAACTGTCCAGCTGTTGGTAATGAGCAGCTGAAATATGACACATCTGGACAGATGTAAGCAGAGAAAAAGAGAAAGTGATGGAAGGAGGATTTTGGAGGATGTGGTTTGCAAGCTGAAGGCTCATGAGGTGCCATGATGGGAGGAGATGGACTCAGTGATGAAGAGTGAATGAAAGAACATGGCAGAGTCCTGGAGAAGCGATGTAGAAACAGATGCAGAGACTGCCGTCTTCTCCCTCTCTCCATATCCCAAAGTCCTACCAGATTCAGCTCTGAAAGGAAACAAACACACAGATAGCCAGTCACACAGTCCACCAACCATCCATCATCCCTACATTGTCCTCAAATCCCAAAACGTCCTCATGTTGGACAGTTCAGTGCAACACAGGATGTAACGTGACATTTGGCTGCAGGCCTTTTCCTGCGGACCATAACAATCGTATCGTGTGCAGCTGGTGAACGCCCCTTCAAATTTGAGACTCTGCCAACACTTCTCACCTCTGGGTGATAATTAGCTCCCTGGTCTCACCCTGGCAGTGAGGAGGGAAATAGAAAAGAACACGTGTGCCGTGCGATGGAGACATACAGCCACAGTAAAAGTCAAGAGAACCACCATGAGAAGCTCTTCATGGTTTCTGAGCAGATGAGAGAACAGCTGCAGAAGAGATCATGCTGCAGGGAGCACGCGAAACAATTCATGTCCTACAGGTCAACAATGGCTTTATTGTTTGTGGAAAACAAGTTAACTAAGTGTTTTATGAGCCTAATCCGAGACCTGGATGCGTCTCGTGGAAAAGCTCAGGAAACCATATGGCTGAGAAGTGGGAGAGTCAAGCTGCATTTTCCAAACTGTGAAGCTTCTTCTCTCGTAAAGTTGAAATATCCCTTTGAAAACACACTGAGCAAAGCATAAATCTCAGCTCAGCGCAGGGTATTCATGACGTTTTATAGTGTGGCCTGTTTCTGCTCCACCGAGCCATGATGGGTCTTTTACTGCCCCCCCCCAGCCCCCAGGCAGTGATGGGAACCTGTGCTGTAATGGCTGTTTTTCCCCACATCAGTCATAACAAGCAGCAATGACACCAATGGACAAGCTCCACAAAGGGTTGAATTTATGTTATTTTCTTACATTATGTTTCATTTTACCACAGCAACGGTTTTTAGGTTGTAGAAAAACCGATGGTTTGGTTCGGCAGCTGTACACGGCAGGTTAATGTGCTAAACCCGGTGAAAAAGCAGCTGTGGAGGAGCCTCTGTTAAAATTGACTGGATGTAATTAAACCAACACGTTCAACCTGGGCCCCTCGGCGTTTCCCACCATCCCTGGTTGGTAATCCAGCGTTGCTTAGCTCCAGACCAAACCTCTTCCAGTGTAGGGCCACCATGGACCATACAGCGAGACTAACAGTGTGTGTGTGAGGACTAACAGTGTGTGTGTGTGTGTGAGGACTAACAGTGCAGGGTAAAAGGTGATGAAGCATGTGAAATGGTTTGGAATTGGTCACCACACAATCCCAGTTCCACTTTCGTCCCGCAACACAGCCCACCAGTCAGCCAGTCCATCCGCTTGTCAGTCACCGTGATGGCCAACCAGCCAGACGGACACACTTGGTTCTGGCAACAGCTTCACCTTAACGAGACACACACACACACACACACACACACACACTGGCTCAGCTAGATAACAAGGCCTGCAAATGGGGCTAACCTCATGTAGCAGAGCAGCCAATTAAACCGCAGCAGCCTGGCACTACACCGCTGCTGCTCGTAATAATGATGATGATGACGGTGATGATGCCGCCTGCACCGCAGAGCCCAAACAAGACGTGCAACATCGCTTTCTCCTAATCGCTCTTTGATTCCCTGTGCAGATCACATGAGGATCACATGAGGATCACATGAGGATCACATGAGGATCACATGAGGATCACATGAGGAGGGGCGATAAGGGCAGAAGAGTTCAAAGGGTTCGCAGACACTTAGTTTTGTGTTTTTTTCTTTCCATAAACTAAACTTAGACGGCACTAACACAGTCCGGTAACGACGCACGCAACCATCCCCACCCCTCCACCATCAGCTCCTCACCCCCAGCCGAGCACTTAGGAGAGAAAATTGGAGCTTTAAAGCAGAGCTGCTCCACCTGGAGATCATCGTTCCACACGGACCGTAATCACTGACGCACAACGTATATTCAGTCTCAAAAGTCTCCGCTATGTCAGAGAGAGAAACCGTCTGTAAAAGGCAGAAAATGTCCAAAGTCTGGGATCATTTCCAACTTAAATAAGAAGAACTGGAGAACCACAACAGCATTTCAACATCTGGACAGAAACCATCCGGTTGGAAACATGAAGTAGTGAACTAAATGAATAATTCATGTTAAACTGCCAGTGAGCAATGCACCAAATAAACTGACTCCTAAAGCATCTGGTTAACCAGACCAGCAGAATTAACTCTACTTGAAAGCGACTGGGCCTTATACTCAAAAAGAACCTGCCCCAACATGAAGGTTGGTGTTTGGATCATCAGCTCCTCTTGTGGCCTACAGTTACCCATAATACCTTTCACTGTGTGGGTCTGCCGACATGTTTAGCTGCAGGTAAACAGATTAGTCTGGTGATCTCTCATGCATAGTCCCTGGATACGCAGACACAGGAGTCCACTACAAGCAACAAATATGGAGACAGAAACAAGAGGATCTAACGGATTACAACTTCAAATCCTATTTCTGCTTCAGTCTGCGTGGAGGGCTGGTTTACTCTCTTTCCTCCAGGCCATCCTGCTCTATTCTAAAAATATGGTTGTTCTTCATATTATCATTTATAATGTTTCCACTTCATTATTAAAAGTGAAACACACTCTCCAAATGCAAAATGAGAGAACTTTTAGTTGTATTTGTTCTGCACAGGCGGTTTTGTCACTTAAAGGATTAAGGATGTTGTACTTCCTTTAAAATGTTGGTTTTAATCCCGTGGGAAACAGGAGTACGGCTGTCACGCTCTCTCTGAGTCTCTACAAGCCTTTCTCACCTAGATTTGCATTTGTTTTTGTCCATCGGTAGCTTTTCCTCTCACCTCAATTTTTCTTTGGTCACTGATTGGCAAGTAAAGCAGTTACACCACACACACACACACACACACACACACACACACACATAAACACACACACACAGCTCCAGCTGAGCTGCTCCTTGATGTGGACAAGGAGCTTAAGTGTGTGAGTAAGCTGCCCCCGCCCACACACACAGGGATGCAGAAACTATGATTTAGCAGAAATGTAAGGTTGCTGTCACATGCTTGAAAACTGACGTGTGAACAGGCTGGTGGTTAAAAACAGCAGGTCCAGCTGCTGGAAACAAAACACGACGAATAAGGGACGAGGCTGTCAAACCTAAACGCACACGACCGGGGGCCCATAAGCGAAGGAAACACACCAACACACCAGTCATACCGACACCAACTTGTCTCACACACACATGCATGACGGAGCATCACATCATCCACATCTGCATCTGCACCCCCTCCCCACGTGGACGCTTCGCTTCCATGACAACGTCCAATCGGCATCCGAGGTGAGAGAAACAGCCAGTCGCCTTTCAGAGCAGAGCGAGGCTGATGAATTTCAATGGAGAGAAGAAGAGAAGGTGGGAAGTGCAGAGAGGAGAACAAAGTGTTGACACAAGAGGAGGGAAAAGGAGAATAAAAACGTAAACTGAGAAAATGTGAATAATAATCCACTACGACGGTTTTGTCACGTGACACACTAAAAACATCGAGCAAAGAAAACTGCCGTTATCAAACGTCTTCACCCTGCGGTGGCGGCAATGTGCAAATTTGATTTTGACATCTTTGTAACAACAAAGTATTGACCTGCATCACCCCCCATTTATATCTCTGTGCCATGTAATTAGCTCCAGAGCACATAGTGGTGATGTAGAGGCACAGCACGTTAATTAGAGTGTGTGGAAAACCAGAGACACGGTTCAGTGAGTAAATGAGACGCTAAATGGGCCATAGCAAACTGGGTGAAGTATACTCAACGTCTGAGTGTGTGTGGGTGCCCAAAGGAGATGTGTGTCACGTTACATACAGCAAGACCATGTGTGAAAGTGCTACGCATGAACAGCACACATATATTATGCTGTGTGTGTGTGTGTGTGTGTGTGTGTGGGCATGCGAGGCTAAGGGCTCTTGTGTTTACAGGAGGCAACAGCTTCTTCAAAAAAGCTTTTTGCAGAAAATCATTAAGATTCATTCACACAGGCAGCCTTCCATAAACAGTCATTAGAGGAGGAACACTTACTTTAATGCCGGATCACTGAGCCTCTGCACACTTCATATCACGGCTCTACTCGTAAGTCACCAGTTTAATTTGAAAATTTATCAAACGCTGTATGAAATAAATACTTCGAGTCTGCGGGAGAGCTCAAGTCTGCAAACTTTACTCTTTCTCCTGCCAGACGCCCCTGGATGAAGACATTGTGTAGTGTAATCACACAGTTTGTTCTCTTTGTTTTCCACTGAGGAAACATTTATTTTGGTGCATTTGCGTTTGGTTTGTTTGCCTAATTACCACCTCATTTAAAATGAATCAGGGCTTGTAAACAGAGTTTTGTCAAATCTGTCATCATGTCACATTTGATTCAAATCTCAACGATGGGTCTTTTCATCAAGTGTTCACATTCAGCTGAAGAAATCAAACTAAAAAAAATAAAGATAATTAATGGACCCTAACAAGTACTGTGTGTGTGCACAAAGTCTGATACATCCCATTCAGTTGTTGATTTCATACATACAGCAGGTTGTTGAAAAGCCATAAGCCAAATTCAGACTCTCTCGTAGGTAAAGATCTAAAAGCTGAAGTTCAGGATTCAGAGGTCAAAGCAGGATCTCCCCACAAACACCAGCCCACGAGGCTTTTAGCAGATGACTGTTCTAAATGATGCTCTTTGCTGCCCCTGTGGACCAATTACACTCTAACTTGGGGAGTATCCTCTCTCTCTGCTCAGAGCGATCCCACCGGCCCTATTCCCTCTCACTTTATTTAATCCACTCGGTGTTAAATCGTTTCCCAAGGAGCTGTGCTCCAGAACTGGTCACTTTGGACCGAAACCCTCCAGATGTGGTGAATAATAACGACGTGGGTTAAATCATTCAGTGCTGCAGGAGCCATTCACCTACCGTCATGTTCCAGAGTCCAGTCTTTGAGCAGGAGCGTCTTAACATCTATTGACTGTAAAAAAAAGTAGCAGGTGATTAGGATGCACCACTGCTAATTGTGAGTTTGGACAGGAATATGGTGAAAATGGAGAAGGGACGTCCACCCAGCACAGGTTTAGTCCTTAACTGGTGACAGGAAAAACATTTTAGAGGCAAGCAGCCTCTGTAGGTTCGTTTTCATTTGACAGAAACTACAGATAAATGCTACGTATCAGCTGGACGTGCAAATGCATCAAGTTATATTATGTCAAGAACGGCACCGCACCGCAAGGGGCCAAACATAAAATCCATTATTAAATTTCACTAATAGCATTTAACTTATCAATAATTTACATGCTGAGTCACCTCCGCTGTGCCTCAGCAAAGAAACGGTTGGATGAGCTGCACAAAAACTCAGGAGAAGAATCGACACCAAGCTGGCCATACCTGCTCATTTAAAAGTTTCCTATATTTTGTCTAAGGAACATTCAGCCTTGAAGTATATTATGGTGAACTTACAGAAGACTATGTTCTGTATTGGGGTACAGTTCCCTTCACCTGACACATAATTCACTTATATAATTGAACTCACTCTAAAAGAGCGAGCTAATTAAAGATTTCTCTCTCTGCTTGTGTATGATAATTCTTGTCAACAACTACTGGTGATATTTATTTACTGTATTGGTGAGACATTTTCAGCCACAGTCTTTCAGCAGTGCAGCTAATGAGGACGAATCAAAGGGAACGAGGCCTCCTACAGCTGCAGCGACAACAAGCTCCAACACATCGTTAGCCTCCGAACCAAACCAAGTCCGTCCTGCTGCTGCTGCTGCTGCTGCTGCTACGAGGCTCGGGGGCAAAAGTTAGAGAGCAGGCGAAAGAAGGACCATTGATCTGTGTGCGGTCACATGGAGGGATGGTACAGAGACTACTCCAAGTATGAGACTGTATGAGACTGACTGACTGTGTGCCCGACCCAGCTGAAGCGCTAATGAGCTGCGGCCGATCCTTCTGTCAGATTGTAATGGATGAAACCTCCATGGAAAATAAACTTGTCAGCTCCTGAGCTTGTTTCTGATTTAAAGCCACAGAAACAAAAGGTTTTATGTGCACCAATGCACAAAAATCACCTCGGCAGCTAATTTTATTAGCAACTGAAGCTCGACGTGGAAAGTTTCAGCTTGAACACAGATTCTGTGTCGTTTGAGAACTGGACTTTAGGTGCAGGATTTAAAGAGGAGGGGGATCCTCCTGCCGCAGCATCTTTTTTTTTTTTTTTTTAAATGCACCGATAGTTTGGAGCAGATTGTTTCTGTGTGTCTGTCTTTAGGACACATACGCATGTTCTTTTATTCATACGGTGTTTCATCTCATTTAGTTTCATTACACAAAGTGATTTTCCATTCACCACATGCAGAGTTGGGATATTAATGTTTGGGTCCCATCCATTCCTCCACCGGTTCAGTTCTTGTGTTTACTTTATGTGCAGTTTCCCTCCACTAATCCCTTTTGTTATGATCATGGTTGGTCATAACGGGACCAGTCACTGGATCATTATTATTAGGAATCAATACTTTAATAATCAATAGTTTCAACTGGTTTCAGGTTTAGCTCACTGCTCTGGATTTGCAGGGTTTCAGAGGACCTGGGCTACTTGCTTTAAACACTGAAGTGTTAATGTGTGCACACTTAAAGCCGGACTGATGAGGACCAGAGAACCACCTCTGGGTTCAGTTCAGTTTAATGAAGCCCAGAATCACAGAGACCAGGCTGAGCCCAATTTATGAGACGCTGCTGCAGAGATTCCCGTCTGAACTTTCAGGCCAGCACCATGTCTGAGAATAAAAATTCATGACCTCCAGTAGTGTAATTTGAACACACCGACAATCCCCCAGTCTGTGCTGCATAATATAGATAATATAGTCAGACTGCAGCCGTGAGAGTCCAAACTCAGATTTTCCTCTTGTGGCCCAGACACAAGGTTTTAGAACCAGCACACAACTGGAAAACTGCCTCTGCATTTGACTTTAGTGTAGATTGAGACAAGACACAATAATAACTACAACTGATCAAGAATCAACATTAATCTCAGTATGTCTGTGATAAAGTTTCTAAAATGTTAGTTGGGAGACCAGTTCGCCCAAAACATGAACATCCATGAAGTGGAACAGGAATTTCAAACACACAGGTGCCATTTTGATAAGGCTGTCGTTAAATATTGAAATAAGATTCAGATCATAGAGGAGAAACAAACTCCACCATCCGTAAAGGTCAGCGAATCAGGACTGAGCGTGAAACCTGTGATGTCAACAGCATCAATGAGGCTAAAAAGCCACATTAAACAAAAACATGCGAATGTGCTTCGGGCTGTCAGAACAAAACATCTGTCTCCTCCGCACATCAGCACCAGCACCCTGCTGCTTCTCAGCCATCCCTCCCCCCCCTGCTGTCGTCCTTCATCCATCTTCTCATTAATCACGCTTCACCTTTCTGTTAACTCTCCACCTGCCAGGGAAACCACCAAATGTCAGCAGGTCCTAACAAGGCCACATCACTGCAGTGAAAAGGCCAAACCTAGAGCAGGTCTTGGCTCCTTCAAAGCAAAGATCTGACTCTGGCAGGTCGCTCACTGAGCTGCAATGTTCCCGCACATTAAAATAATGTCACTTTAACCTCAGATCTCATTTTTCTTTCACCTCTGAAGATTTACCCAGTTTCTGTCCGTCGTGAAAACACTGGCTGAAATCTGAGCATACGGCAACATCCCAAATCTGACAGCTTGTAAACAAACCCACAGGTTAGTCAAATCTACTTTAAAGACAGAACAAAAGGTGCACAGGCTGTGCAGCACGTCCTACCTCCTGCCTGCTCCACGGACTCACATGGCTTTTGGAGATTTGAAGCCAAACACAGACCAGGTTTATTCAGGTTCCAGACTGTGCATGTCTTTGACCTGTTTACATCTCAGGCTGCCACAGCACAGCTTAGGCTCTGTGTTCAAATACATTTAGGTGTGTTCAATAAGTAAATAGGGGGGCACACATGCACGGCAGCATCCCTCAGGGACCGCGGTTCCACGATGCATTTCTCTCTCATCATCTAAAGACAATTAGATCAGACCCTTATTCTCTCATCAGTATGCTGCCGGTGACATTTCAGTGCCAGAGCTACCGAGGGTCGAGTCGAACCGACGCAGGTTAAGTGCATTTTACTGTCTGTGTTTTCAGGCTGAAACGTGTGAAAGAGCTTTGGGTTTGAGTTTATGTGAAAACCTGCATACGGACTACAGGTCATGTCCAGACTCTCAATGTTCAGCTATTCGCCTCATTACGTTTCACCTGTACCTGCTTGTTAGAGCCAATAAACAACATTTGATTCAGACACATCACAGGAAAAGTCCAGTTCCCCCAGTTTTTAAACTAGACTGGATCTAATGTGAGAAGCAGGAACATGCGGTTAGCAAAACCTCCAAAATACAGATTAGTCTCAGATCCACATTCAGCCCCACAATGATTATATTTATTATATTTCTATGAATGTTGACACTACCACTCACTCATTCATTGAACTGGTATAGAAAAGCATGTTGCTCCTGTGGACACCTGATCACCAGAGAGAAGTTGAGCTTTCCCACAACATTAACAAGAGGAAAACCCCAAATAAAGTCCAAACATAAAAAGTCACTTCAGCAGCAGGAGACTCCACAGGAACATTAGTTTCAATGCAAACTGAGCAGCATCACCTGCAAACACACCAAACTATTCATCCTGATCACAAAGCAGCAGCAGGAAACAACAGTCAAAGCCTGTTTACTTCACCCGCCGAAACACGCTGGACGCACTCACCTTGGACCTCGGCGTGAAGGCGAGGGGGAGATCCGGGGAACGGGATCCTGACGTCGGGTCAGCAAACTCGGCTTTTCTGACCTGCAGCACCTGAAGTGAAGGATGTTCGACGACCAGCTGAGCTCCGAGAGGTCAGGACGCAGACAGACCCGCAACAAAGACCCGCAAAAAGTCCAAATCAGGAAACACCAAGGAGCGTCAGGTGAGAACGTCCGCCCTACACACCTGCGTTAATGTGACTGGATTGTGACGTCAAACCAGGTTAACAAATTGTGGTGTGGGTTTAAAAAGCTTGTTCACACATACTGACATGAGAAAAATCGATTATTATTGATTATTATTATTATTCAATAAAAATCATCGGATGAATAGAAGCATTGGTCATGTTACCAAAAAAAAAAAAGTACTCCTGATTATGGGCTTTGGACTACAAATATGGCCGCAGCAGGGTTAGAAGAGTCCCCTCACACTCTCACCTCATGTATTGCGCCCTCCTGTGGAGATGTTAAACATGTGCCTGTGTCTTTTTAATCAGATCTTTTCCATCCTCTGCTCATGTTCACACCTGAGATGCTGTAATGGCAACTTTTCCTGATTAGTCTGCTGATCAATTAAAGCCTGAACGATCAGTGAGATGAACAATTAGCTGATTGATTAACGTGAGCAGCGCCTGAGCACAGACAACACAGGGTGACCTTTAACACCATAACACTCATGCCTGCTTTGGTGATTCATGTTAATTCACCTGCATGTTAGGAGATTCATTTCAGATCCCAGTTCTCTGGGACTCTTCGGCCTGTAAATAAACTCAGCGGCAGGGTGACGGGGCCTGGCACAGCTCAGCAGGGTATGGATCCGACTGAGTCGACGTGGCACGCTTTGGCTCGGAGTATCAGCACCAGCTTGGGCAGATGGTCCGTAGAGTGACAAGGGGGGAGCTGGTGACGCAAACATCACCGAACAGCTGAAACAACCCACCACACACAGGTGGTCGGGCGATCCACTCCCCCACACACACACAGGGGGCGCAGAGACCAGGCTGGTGTGTGTTACATAACTGAGGCTCAGGGGCTCTGCTCCCGAATCTGTAGGAGAACCACAGCTCATAGCAGGGGCCATGGAAACACACACACACAAAGACATGCGCACACGCGTGTAGATGAAACACACAAAGTGTACGTGCACACAGGGGAGATGAGCTGCAAACAGATCTGGTGTCTGAACCGAGCTGCCAGAAGGGTCTGAGTGCCTCCCAATGGCCTGCTGCTGCACTTCCTGTTTAAAACATTTAATACTCCAGAATCAGACAGATTATTACACCAGTGGTTTTATAAAAAGAAAACCATCTAAATGTAGGGCAGCATGGTGGGTTAGTGGTTAGCACTGTTGCCTCACAGCAAGAAGGTTCCTGGTTTGAAACCCATCAGGGGCCTTTCTGTGTGGAGTCTGCATGTTCTCCCTGTGCTTGTGTGGGTTTTCTCCAGGTACTCTGGTTTCCTCCCACAGTCCAAAAACATGTATGTCAGGTTGATTGGTGACTCTAAATTGCCCATAGGAGTGAGTGTGAGTGTGTGAGGTTGTTTGTCTCTATGTGGCCCTGTGATGGACTGGGGACCTGTCCAGGGTGGACCCCTGCCTTTCACCCAAAGAGAGCTGGGATAGGCTCCAGCTGATCCCTGGGACCCTGGTTAGGACTAAGGAGGTACAGATGATGGATGGATGGAATAATCTAAATTTAATTCACAGTAAATTCCAGAAAATGTGTTAATGCAAGAATCAGACCTTAGTCCAGTCCTGTTTAGTCCCTGTTGGTTTCTCAATGTTAATGCTAATAATGTTTCTGAGATATTTCTCTATATTCCTGTTCAGGGCCTAGAACCCAGAACCACAGTTTGAGTTCGTCTGACTTTCATTACTTTCCCACAGAGTTGGATTATTGACATCTGAAATATATATTTTCAGAGCTGGGGAGAAGAAAATGAAGTGAAGCTCATAATCAGCTGTTCTTAAAGGATTAATCCGACATTATAATCTCCTATCACCTATAATCCCCCCCCCCCAACACAATAAACTAACAATGTTTTCATTTAAGTTTCTCGTGTCTGACTTTCCTTCTGGAAATGTGGTGCTGAGCTGATTCCAACTGAACATGTTCATCCTTAAAAATAACTCACAAAAATAAATGAAGTTCCTGGGCACAGTAGGTGTAACACACGTTACTCCGACATGCGGAGACGTTGGTTGGGACCTATTTTAAGCAGTGGATTAGTACAACAGGAGGCTGGTGTTGACTTATCCTTTTCTTTAACTCTTATCATTTTCCTTACAAAACAACACATTTTAAAAGCACAAGTAAAAATAAAGTCTCATTAGCTTCAATCAAACTTTTAGTCTTTAACATTTCTGGGTTGTTTGATTGTTTCTCACTCGCTTTCAAATGAATTCCTCGTTTCTGGCGAACCTGTATCGTCAACATCGTCCGTACACACTTTCAGATCACACAGCAAGACAAGCAGAAAAGCTCGGATGGTGAGTAAGGATAAGCCTTTATTGGTGTTCGAAGGAAAAAAGTCAAACCACATATATCATCATCCCTGTGGACAATACTGGTGAGAAGTCAGGGTAGTGCTGAGCTCATGGGACTTGTAGTTCATAACAGTCACAACAAGGAGAGATTAGTTGAAAATCCACAAAGTTGAAGGAGAAATAACAAGGCTGTGTACATTATTGTTATCATGGTTAGTATTTCTGTTGTCATTATTACCCGCAATGCCGTTTTATCACACAGCAGCAAATGGGCCTCAAACACCCGCGCAACAACACAGTTACATAGAAAAATAGCACTGTCAAAAAAGTTTCTGAAATGTCCGTGAAGAAATCCCAAACCCCCAGATATCAAAAAGAAAAAAAAGCACATGGCTTCCCACATCCATCTGCAGACGGGAGCGCGAGAAGCTCTGAGACTTTTCTTCCAGGGACTGAAATTCAAAAGTTTATCTGTGTAGCAGGTTTCAACATATTCCCAAAGAAGAAGTAGAAGAAGAAGAAGAAGGAAAAACACACACATCAAGGGCAGAAATACATCTCCCATAATACACCTGGGGCTTGGATAGGTCTCTGCGAACAGGCTCATGGGAAATCAAGTAAAAGTCATTCTTGGGAATCAAAAGGGGAAAACAAGCATGACAGGACTGAAGGAGAATTTATTAAGAGAGCAATCATAATACCCACAAGTGTGACTGAATAGACGGTAACAAGAACTTTATTAAATTAAATAAGATCCAGCTGCAATATCTAAACAAAGACACGACGCCTCTGAATCCACTAACGCTCTTCACCTCTGTGTTTTAGCATGACATCTTGTGTGTAACCTTCAAGTGCATGTATATAAAGAAGCCTTCTATGGGGGGGGGGGCCTCATTTCAAAACAAGCCACTGGAAAAATAAGTAAGTCAGACATCAGCCTGCAAGCCTCAGCTGGTACAATCTGTGAGCAACACTTGGTTTCTGCACAGCATTAAATTTGCATGATCAAATCTGTGGTCATGAAACGCAGACGCCAAGAGCCTCTTGATAATCTGCTAGTCGGCTACTGAGCCATTAAAATCGTCAGAAAACCAAAAACCCAAATTAAGAAGCGGTTTTTGGTTCACCTGTGCAGAATGAGTCCCGTGACCTGTGTGCTCACAGATTGGAACAGCGTACAGATCCTTCTCTTGTCTCCTGGACTTTACTTTCCAAGACAAATCAGCAAAAAGAAATGTAAATGTTTTGGATTTTAATACAGCTCCCATGGAGAAGCAGCGCGGGAACCGGCCATATTGACAACACTTGTAATCTCTGCTGTATAAAAAGCACTGTGTCCTCTCTGTCTCCATCTCTGCTGTAATTACACATCTGAACTAAGGAGTCCTCTGAGATTTCAGCCGAACGGGAAGAACCAGAACAACATTCCTAATTTCAACAAAACCAGATGCAAACAGCGTATAACTCCTGCTAAATGAGCTGAATCAAATGCAAAAGGTGCTAATACTGGATTTTATCTGTTTTGTTGTTCTTTTCCTATCAGTCTGTGATATTATCAGAAAATACCCGAGGCTGGTATGAATGGTCTTTCTACACTTAGCCTACACTTTAAATCGGTTTGAACGCAGCACTGGGCCACCAACGTCTAGGGTTCATGGGAAATTGTGTTCAGTAAAAACACAAATAGCGAATGAACAACAGGATTAGATGACAGATTCAAAGATAAGTCAGTCTGAGCCGCTGCAGTTTGTAATAAAGTGGGTTTAAAAAGAATCATGACAATAAAACCCAACAGCTCTGAAATACTTTGCAACAGGAATATAAAATAGAAAGAAATTAAACCACAAATTCTGTGATTGAATCAATGAGATTTTTGCGTTTTTTTTTTTAATATGTGTATTTAATACCTCAGACAAAACCACCTGAGAAAAAAAAACTGACAAAATGATTCCAATGGGTTTTTTCTGTAATATATTCAATTATGTATATTACAACTATAATCACATAGTTCAAGCATATATCATATACACATATATATCTAGTGAGAGAATAGTTTAATATTCAATAGTACAGTTGTATGGTACAGTAGCAGTAGGGTGCATTTTCGTTTGAAGGAGAGGTATAGGCAAGTGTCTGTGTGTAAATCTATATACGATCAATACAATATGCAACAGAAGAAAGAAAAATCAACTAAAAGGAAGAAAGAAAAGACAAAGAAATATTATAGGCAGTTCAGTACTGTGTTGGAGATGCTGTGTGCATTAAGTGTGTATGATTCTAGTTAAAATGTGCATGTGTGTGTAGGTGTGTGTGTGTGTGTTTGTGCGCGTCAGGTGAAGGATCAAATCCGATCAGCACCATAAAAGTCCATAACAACAACATCAACAACAACAGGGTTAAAACCTGGGTGAGGGCTGTGCATGTCTGTGTGTGTGTGCGTGTGTGTGTGTTGGGTGTGTGTCTGCACACTGAAAGGTTTCAGTCACTGTTCATTCTGGGCCGATCAGCCCTGAACCAGTTAGCGTTTCGTTTTTCCCGCTCGGGGGAGCAAATAGAGAGAGAAAGACCGTGACCGTGTTTGTGTGTCTGAGTGTGTATGTGTGAGCATGTCATTTTTGGCAAACTACATGCAAACCTGGCAACCAAATTCTCTGCCTTGTTTATTCGCAAACATCTGCTCACATCCAGCTGTTCCGACAGCTCATTACGCCCTGGTTTTCTCTCTCTCTTTCTCCTTTGCCTTCACCTTTGAAAATAAAAGCCCTGCTATTATTTCAAAATCAGACACGGAATCAAAGAGAAGATAACAAATCAAGTGCTTGAACAAGCCCAAGGAGAAGAAAACAAGTGAACACAAAAGTTTCTCAAAACGGTTCTTCTTCCGCTGGTGTCCTCCTTACAGCCCTGACGCCGGAAACAGTTGTTACTAAAATACCAACCCTCATCTCGCACCATGTGAAATACCTGATTCAACCGTGATACATTCTCTGTTACACCTCCGCCTCCAACGAAACCAACTCCGTCGAATCAAAAATAGGTTTTTCATCGTTCAGCAATAAACAGCTGTGAGGAAAAGCGCTTCGTATGGCCCCATGACTGTCCAGCTAACAGCCCCTCCCTGCCCCATATATAAAATATACAAAAGATTATCTCCAAATCCTCCTCCTGAATATCTCTGCTAATAGAAAAATATACAATAATCCTATGTCAAAATTTCTTTGAGTCATGGATGAAAACCCTGCACCTCTTCCTCGTCTTTGCTGGACTAGTCTTGCCTTCCTGCCCAGTTCAAAAATATACATGTTTTTGTCCTATTTATAGAAAAAAATTACACGTCTGACCTCCCCTGGCTTGCGTCCGTGCCTTGAGCTTAAAAAGTGAGATTTCACTGGCATAATGTGAACTCAACACCCTGTTTGAACTGGCCAGAGCAGCGGCCGGGACGCACTACCTGCAAAAACTCCATGCGACACCGGGCGTAAGCACAGCACCGAGGGTGACGTGAGCTGCCGTGGCGACACAAGGTGGCGGATACAGTACGGTGTGTGGATTCAGCGAAGCAGCATCTATGGAGAGAGTCCAGCTGGGAAAAAATGCCATCGCTGTGCTTTCCTGTCATGACATCCCGGAGCACAAGCGCACACACTCAAACACACACTTTTTGTGTTTGCGCTCGGTGTCGCACGGCGCTTACTGCAGATCTACGCCGGCCTTCCCCCTCACCACTTCAACTAAAGTGCTGCTGTTGGTGGGTTTCCTTGTCCCCTTTCCTCAGCTCCACTTCCCCTCCCACCCCTTCCTCCTTCGTCCTCTTCCTCCTCCGCCTCACAAGTCTCCGTGCCGGCTCTCGTACTTGTTGATGATGTTCCTGCAGCGGCCCAGCTCTTTCCTCATGTCTGCCACCTCCTGGCGAAGTGTGGCGTTCTCCCGCTCCAGGAAGGCGGCGCGCACCGAGATCTGGTTCTCCTTCAGCCGCCGGGCGTCTCGCGAGCGCTTCGCGGCCTCGTTGTTCTTGACGCGCCGGCTCCAGTACTTCTCATCCTGTGATCGGCGGCGGTATATTGGGGTGTGTGGGGAGGAAGGTGGAGGGGAGGGAGGAGAGAGAGGGATGAGAAGGGTCAGTCATGTGATGAGAGAGAGAAGATGGCAGGAAATTATGAAAGGAAGGAGGAAAGGTGGAAATAGGTGAATAGTTGCAACTTCAAGACACTAAAAGCATGGACTGTGAGATCCACTGCACAAAAACAGAAAATCATTATTTTAATAATATAATAATTATTATTTCTATACCATGGCAAACAAAAATCATCAATCAAGGCCTTATAAGTTTTGTAGAGTTAAACCTGGGATGCTGAGGTTACTGTGGGACAGTGGAGACAGATTATAATGATGTGAGATATGTCTTATGGCTATTTTGGCACATTTCTCACCATAAACATGTGTCAACGCTATGATTCACTGGCATTTATGTGACTTTAAATTGCTGGACTGTTCCTTTAAACCACAGCTACAGCTTTTCCAGTTTCAGTCTCTCGCTTTCTGCCTCGGCGTAAGAGCAGGAATATACTCCAGACTGAGAAAATAACAGACTCTGTCTCATCTGTTACTTTCCCACATTGTTGTTTGAGACACAGAAACAGACGGAGATGGACAGAGTCGTTTTCTAGCAATCGATACGTTGCATCTACACATCAGTTTAAAAGTGTGTTAGACTCAATAATATTAAATATGCAGGATGGGAATCAGTGCAGAGTAAAAAACAGAATGACAAGTGAAATCTGTAATAATTAAGAAAGCAGCTCCTCCTGAATGCAGCTGTACGGTCCATTGCTTTTTCTGGCATTAAGAGCTCTCTTGGCTGGTTGGGGTCTCATGAGGGGAAGATTGGAAACAACAGAGATGTTGTGTTAAACTTTTGGACTCTGAGAGCAAAGCAGAAACCTAAATTGTTGTGCCCGTGTTTACGTCTTAACATCATTAATCTCAGCAGCAGAACCCTCGTCCTTTATCGTCGTAACGAGAGCTCCGGGGTCGTCAGTGCTGGGACGTCTTTGTTTTTAAAACACTGTTTTAATCAGCGTTTATGAAAAATTCAAATCCTCCTTGTTGTGAACCTGAAATGATTTTCCTGCTGAAAGCTCACACCAGGAGCTGCTCAGTAATCTAAGCTTCATCTTCAACTTTGGCCTGAGATCGTTTTTTCTAAACCTGCACACAAATGATTTATAAACGTGTCCATGACTGAACACCGAAGGTGAGCCTCTTCATCTCTCCATAAATTACAAACGCCTCAGGAGCTGCAGCTGCTCGGCACCGAACTGTGAAAGCAGGAGCCATTGATCAGAGCCTCTCATTATTGTGCAACGAGCTGAGCATAAAATATTATAGGACTCTCATCAGAAGCGTCGATACGAGTGAACGTCAAGCTCTTTCTGGTTTTCCCCACATCGACACAGGAGGTGTCAGAGTTCAGGGTTTAAAACTAAACAGCACAGCTGGATACTGAAGAAAGTATCCAAAGTATTGAGGTGAATAACAGAATCAAATCTTCACCTTTTACACCGGAGATACGCGATCCATCTATCGATCTGAGCATCCTATCGCGATCGATCCAGCCAGGCTATCTATCATCCAGCTATCCGCCGTATCGAGTTATCTATCCATCTATCATCGATCTATCTATCCATCATTCTATCTATCTGTCTCTCCATGCTATCAGCTATCTATCTATCTAGCCCTCTATCGATCCAATCAGCTAGCTATCTATCTATCATCCATTATCCATCATCCATCGCTATCCATTATCTAGCTATCTGTCTATCCATCCATCGTATCAGCCATCCATCATCATTCTCTCTATCCTATTATCTATCGAGCGAGCGGGCGAGCCAGCGAGCTAGTCGAGCCGAGCGAGCTAGCCCAGCTATACAGCAGCCAGCGTAGCTGAGCGAGCGAGCGAGCGAGCCAGTAGCCAGCCAGCCAGCGAGCGAGCCCTGCTAGCGAGTTTGATCGTCGAGCCAGCCATGCGAGCCAGCCAGCAGCGAGCAGCCAGCGAGCGAGACGCGCAGGAGCGAGCGAGCGAGCCCGCGAGTGGCCATGCTCACGCTCATCGAGGAGCAGCTAGCGATGCGAGCCGGCGACTCAGCCAGCTAGCGATCCAGCGAGCTGCGAGAGCGGGTGCGAGCTCAGCCCGCGCCCCAGCGAGTATCGAGCCAGCTAGCCAGCCTCCAGCGAGCGAGCGCAGCGATTCGAGCGAGCCGCGAGCGCAGGCCAGCGAGCGAGTTCCAGCGGATCGCGCGAAGGGGCGAGCCAGCGATCGAGCTACGATCGAGTTAGCGCGCCATCTGATGCCAGCAGCCAGCGAGCGAGCAGCGAGCGGATCGAGCGAGTCCTATGCCGAGCCAGCCAGCCAGCTGAGCTATGCCCTGCCTGAGCGTAGCGTAGCGGGCGAGCTATCCAGCCAGCGAGCCAGCCATCCAGCGAGCGAGCCACGAGCGAAACGAGCCGGCGGAGCCGAGCCAGCGAGCTAGCGAGCGGATGCTAGCTAGCGGGCTAGTGCCAGCGTAGCTAGCTAGGAGCCAGCGAGCCAGCAGCCAGCGTCTATGATCTAGCGATCTATTCCATCTACCAATCCATCCAGCTATCTAACTAGCCGTTATCCCATCCATCTATCTATCTAGCTGGCTATCCAGCCATCGATCGAGCGAGCCAGCGAGCCAGTCTAGCAGCAGCGAGTCGGAGTCGAGCGAGCGTAGCGTTAGTCGAGCCAGCGAGCCAGCAGCCAGCAGCCAGGCGGCGCGAGCAGAGCGAGCTGAGCTCGCGGGTCGAGCCCTGCCAGCCCGAGGCCAGCCATCGAGCGAGCGATCGGGCGAGCCAGCCAGCGAGGAGCTATCGGCGAGGCGAGCGACCGTACCGGACCGAGCCAGCCAGCCAGCCTAGCCCGCCAGCTCAGCCAGCCAGCCATCCACCGACCGCCGCGGCGAGCAGTCAGCCAGCCAGCCTAGCGAGCGAGCGAGCGAGCGAGCACGCGCGTGGCGGGCGATGTCGAGCGAGCGATCCGAACCGACCGAGCGAGCCAGTCCAGCCAGCCAGCCAGCCAGCCGCTAGCAGCGTAGGCCATGCGGGCGAGCCATGCCATGCGAGCTGAGCGATACGCGAGAGCAAGTCGAGCCAGTCCAGTCCAGCCATGCGAGCCCAGCAGCCATCCAGCCTAGCGAGCGAGCCAGCCGCCAGCCAGCCAGCCACGAGCGATGCCCGCGAGCCAGCGGTCGAGCCAAGCCGCAGCCAGCGAGCGAGCCATAGCGAGCAGCGGGCGAGCCATCCGCTGAGCCAGCCGAGTCGCGCCAGCGTAGCTTTCAGCGGAAGTCGATCCAGCCAGCCAGCCAGCCATCCAGCCTCATCCAGCCAGCTTAAGCGGGAGCGAGCGTAGCCAGCTAGCCATCGAGCCAGCAGCTGAGCTGTAGCGAGGATTCGATGCGAGGCAAGCGCGCCAGCAGCCAGCCAGCAGTCGAGCGAGCGAGCGAGCTAGCGAGTATCCAGCGACCAGCATGCCAGCTACGCGAGCCAGCGAGGAGCGAGCTGAGGTCTGAGGCTCAGCCAGGCGAGCGATGCTCAGCGAGACGAGCGAGCCAGCATCCATGATCGAGCGTAAGGAGCTGATGCGAAGCAGCCGCGAGCCATCGAGCGTAGCCCAGCGGGAGCCGAGCGTAATGCGGGCGAGCCTAGCCAGCGAGCCCGCCATGCCCGCCAGCCACCAGCTAGCGCGCGAGCGAGTCGAGCGAGCTGGCGGGGATGGACGCGAGAGCGAATGACCGACCGAGCCGTACCGCGAGCGACAAGCCAGCGCGACTGCCAGCGGCAGCGGAGACGCCATAAGCGCGAGCGCAGTAGCCAGCGGGCGGTCAGCCCGTGACAGAGCGACAGGCAGCCAGGCGCTAGCGAGCACGAGCCTCCAGCGAGCGCAGCGGAAATGCCAAGAGCAGCCAGCCAGCAGCGAGCGCAGCGAGACGACGCGCAGCAGCGTACCTGCGATTCTCAGCCAGCCAGGAGGCAGCGATGACAGGCGCAGCGAGCGAGCCAGCACGCAGCCAGCCAGGAGCGAGCCTAGCTCAGCGAGCAGCGAGCGAGGCCAGCTGAGGCCAGCGGCAGCGAGCCGGAGCAAGGCGAGCCAGCGAGCGAGCCAGCGATGCAGGCAGCGGGGAGCCAGCCAGCATGCCAGCCAAGCGGCAGCCAGCCAGCCGAGCGAGCTGCGAGCGAGCGAGCGAGCCAGCGCAGCCAGCATAGCCAAGCCAGCCAGCGGCCGAGCGAGCGAGCAGCGGGGAGCGAGCGAGCCAGCCACCAGAGAGCAGCCAGCGCAGCGACGCGAGCGAGCGACGCGAGCCAGCGAGCACGATGCCAGCCAGCGCAGCAGAGGCCCTGGAGCTAGCCAGCGAGCGAGAGCAGCGAGGGCGAGCCAGGCCAGCGAGCGCCAGCCAGCCGAGCTAGCGAGCGCAGCAGCGCAGCGAGCAGAGCGAGTCGAGCGAGCGAGGCGAGCCAGCGAGCAGCTAGCGAGCTAGCGAGCGAGCGAGCGCGGCGAGCCAGCCAGCTAGCAGCCAGTCCAGCGCGAGTCGCAAGCGAGCGGCTGAGCGAGCGAGCGAGCGAGCCCGTCGAGCCAGCCAGCCTGCGAGCGGCCAGCGAGCGAGCGGCGGGCGAGCAGCCAGGCGAGCGAGCGAGTCGAGCCAGCGAGCCAGCAGCCAGCGAGGCGAGCGAGCGAGCGAGCGATCCACGAGCCATGCGAGCGAGCCGCGAGCGCGAGCGTCGAGCGCCGCTCAGCGAGCGACCGCCAGCGCACCGCCAGCCGACGCAAGCGCCAGCCAGCGAGCGATCAGGCAGCCGCAGCGAGCGAGCGGCCAGCCAGCGCAGCCATCCAGCCATCCGCGTAGCCAGCTAGCGCAGCCAGCGGCCAGCGAGCGATCGAGGAGCGACGATCAGCCGCGAGCCAGCGGCGAGCCAGCCAGCCACGAGGGCGAGCCAGCGAGCGTAGCGATCTAGGCAAGCCATCGCCCAAGCGAGCAGCCAGCACGAGCGATTGCAGCCAGCCAGTATCGCCCAGCGAGCCACGCCAGCATCTAGCGCAGCTGAGCGAGCGAGCCGAGACCGCAGCCAGCGATCAGTAGCTCCGCGACGAAGTCAGCCAGAGCGAGCCAGCCAGCCAGCCAGATCCAGCGAGCCAGCCAGCAGCAGCGCGAGCTAGCGAGCGAGCCAAGCGAGCATCCAGCGACAGCCAGCGAGCCAGCTAGTCAGCGCAGCGAGCGAGCGAGCGAGCGAGCGACTTCAGCTGAGCTAGCCAGCACCAGCTATCAGCACCAGCCGAGCAGCGGAGCGAGGAGCGAGCCAGCCAGCTAGCGAGCCTAGCGAGCGCAGCGATCCAGGCAGCCTAGCAGCGAGCGAGAGCGAGCGAGCTAGCGACAGCCGCAGGAGCTCTAGCGAGCCAGCGAGAGCAGCAGGGCGAGCCGCCAGCGAGCGAGCCCGCCAGCCAGCAGCCAGCCAGCGAGCGACAGCGCAGCGAGCGAGCCAGCGAGCCCAGCCCAGCCAGCGAGCGAGCCAGCGAGCGAGCGAGCGGGCGAGCTCCAGCGCAGCGAGCGAGCGAGCGAGCCAGCGAGGCCAGAGCCAGCGAGCGAGCGATCGCGCGAGCGAGCGATCGAGCCAGCCAGCGAGTCCAGCGAGCCTAGCCAGCCAGCTAGCGAGCCAGCGAGCGAGCGAGCGGGCGAGCCAGCCAGCGCAGCGAGCACAGCCCAGCCAGCTAGCAGCGGCGAGCGGACCGACGACCGGACCAGCCAGCCAGCCATCCAGCCCAGCCAGCCACCGACCGACCGAGCGAGCAGCAGCCAGCCAGCCAGCCAAGCGAGCCAGCGAGCGAGCAGCCAGCCAGCCAGCGGAGCAGCGCAGCGGCTAGCGATCGACCTAACCCAGCCAGCCAGCATCCAGCTCATGCCCACCGACCGACCGAGCGAGCCAGCCAGCCAGCCAGCCTAGCGAGGCGAGCTATCCAGCGGGCGAGCGAACTAGCGACCGACCGACCGTAGCCAGCCAATCCCGCCAGCCCATCCACCTACAACCTAGCGAGCAGCCAGCCATGCCAGCCAGCCAGCGAGCGACAGCCAGCCATCTGTCTGATCTATCTAGCGACCTACCTACAAGCCATGCCTCCAGCACCTACCATCCAGCCATCCATCCACTGAGCTAGCCAGCTCCATCCTATCCTCTACCTATCCCATCCATCCATCCATCCACCTACCTACCTATCTATCATCCATCCATCCATCCATCCATCTATCTATCTATCCATCCATCCATCTATCTATCTATCCATCCATCCATCTATCTATCTATCCATCTGTCTATCTATCTATCTACCTACCTACCTATCCATCCATCCATCCATCCATCCATCCATCCATCTATCTATCTATCTGTCCATATAAATAATTAAATCTTTCTAAGGTCATGACACAAAATGTTGATTGTCATTTCCAGTTTTTCAAGATCTTTCTAACATTATTATTTTTTACTTTTATTGTGTCTCTGTTTATGTTTGACAGACCATTAAAGCCACATAAAAGCTCATTATTTCCCTACAAACCCAACAACCATCCCAGCATTTCACATCATTCACAATCCCACAGTGGAAACAGTCAGAGGCTTTAGGGAAGCAAGGGATTGTGGGAGATGTAGTACCTTCTGCTCGTCGGGGACCAGCATCTTGCGGGCCTTCTTGATCATCGGCTGGGGCTTCAGCTCCTCCTCGGTGAAGCGATGCCGCCTCGGGTCGAAAGCCTCCTGGCCCGGCACGCTGGACAGCGCCAGGTCCGCTGGGTCAGGGTCAAAGTTCACCATGAGCTCGCTGCTGCCGTTGGCCACCGCTGGGGGTCCAGGAGGCCCAGGAGGGCAGGTAGAGGAGGGTGACGGGTCCTGAGGCGCTGCCTGGCCACCTGAGAGGGGAAAAGAGAGACGTGTGATGACTCTTCTTTAGAGACAATCTCTGAGAATCTTAAAAAAGCTGCAATGGAGGCGAGAAGATTTTTAATATTTCATTAAAAAAGGGGGAAAACTGAAAAAACGTGAGCCAGTTCCATGTTTGTGGCTTTGCCCCTGGGGAGGATTAGGCTGCAGAGTTTGTTGTCTGTCATGTGTTTTCAGTTACAACCACTAGGAGGAGCTAAAGGCACCAGTTTCCACAGCTGCATACAATCATACTTCATGCTGAGATTTGTGACAGCGCTGCTGAAGGTCAGTGAAAGGTCAGAGGTCGGGCTGTGTTTTTGCTTTAGTTGATGAATTTAGTTTGGATTTGAAACAATCAGCTTCTGTGATGATCCCACACAGAACAGCAGATAAATAAAGAGAGCGAGGTGTTAACGAGTGCTGGTTAACTGTATATTTCCACTGAAGCTTAATCTGCTGATTACTGATTACTGATTACTTGTTCCACTGTCCAGTCATCATCATCATGTAGTTTAGTTTTATCTGCAGATTATGGCCAAAGGTGCTGAAGATGCAACAAATCAGCAGCAAAGAAAACTGGCGTCAGCCGAGTGGACACACATGATTAAATGTCAGATTACACTCTACGGCAGCTGGACAAGGTCAGTTTCATTTCATTTATTCTTTGCACATTTACTGTTTTTTGTATAATGAAAAGTGAATTATTTTCCCCACCAGAACCAGTAAAAACACAAAAAATATATTTTCTAATTCTTACTGTTGCTCTAGTTTAACTATTAATAATTTATTGCATACTAGTCCTTTAACGGAGCCTTAAAAGTGGTGACTGCACACATCTCTGAATCTTAATTCTCCAGGCCAAGAGGACATTCGGTTTATAAGATTATTATTATAACGAGTGCACAAACACAGGTAGAGTATTACCCATAATGCACATCAGTACTAGTCGTATTTCTTCTAATTTCCCATGCAAAGGATCCGAAATGGTCAATGTATATTCTGTTATGCCACATAAGTTAAATGTAACATCTAATATCAGACAGCTGCTCTGGTTTGGTGTTTACATCCCACACAGGTCAGACCCTGTACAGGACTATGTTTCCATCTACCCGTCCTCTGGCTGCAGAGTCACATGTGCTGCACACGGTGCTTCTCTCTCCTGCTTCATCCAGAGAGCGGTGAGCCAAGAATGAGGCCCCTCAGATGAGCTGCTATAAAGAGGATTACCCTATAGACAGTGGACAATATGTGCAGGTTTAATTTGAAGCGAGTGTGGAGGCAGGGATGGAAGAATATATGTTTTTCCATTAAAACCACCCACCTCTCCTCTTCTCCGCTGCGTCTTGTTTGTTCAGCGGACCCTGTAACCCTTCACGCTCACCCTTAAATCTCTACAAACAAACAGCATCTTGCCCACAGTCGCTGCAGTGACGCACACTCGCCACCGAGCGTCAGCACCGAGCCAGAAACACTCGAGAGGGCGGCGAGTTCACATCCTGCTGGATTTACAACAAGCAGGCCAGAGCAGGTTTTTGTTTAACCCTTCGTGGTGCTCGACGCGGGGAGAATTTCTGTGCCGCTGAACAGAATGATCATCAGGATGATCAAATCTGAGCCACAACAAGGAAATCTTGAGAAGTCTGGTCCAAAATCTAAATGATTGTACCTGATTACATTTTAAAAAGCTCAGTTTAAGACAGCAGGTCACGTTTAAGCTGGTGTGGCAGCAGCAAAATGAAGATTATGTAAAAAAAATAAATAAAACAGGTTTAAGAGATTTGACATTTTGGTACATAATATAATATTAAAATAATCCTGTGCCCTGAAGCTATTCTGCATTAGCTCAGCTTTTGAACATGTAAAGGACCAGAAACAAGAACAGTGAGTCTATTTTCAGTCAGATCCAATTTTGGTTAAAAACACAAAAACTTGATTTTCCCAAATATTTTGCATTTGGCACAGACGTGTTAGTTGAGCAGTCATCCAGGATCAGTCAGCCGCCTTCTGTGGCAGCATTTGTAAGACATTTTTTTGGAGCTCTGGGCTCGGAGCCACCGATTATAAATAACTACAGAGCTGGTGACCAATATTGCCTGAAACAGTGGTGGGAAGATTTCAACTACTTGAGTAAATTAATCAGAAAAAACAAAATGTTTACAGGAAGTAATTAATTGGAGCAGCGATCAGGGGAAATTATAAGTGTTTGTCTCCTGATTTCATCCAGAAAAACCATCTTCTACATTTATCAAATCACAGAACAACGTGTGAAAGACAAACGTCGTCAGTCATCAGGCCTTTTGTGCAACCGGAGCATCAGTAACACTCGACCGCTGCCAGTCACTGTACTATGCACGTCAACCACGATACCTCAACCAGATCCTCCACGGGCTCTGAGAAATGAAGCTGACAGCCCGTGGCAGGTTGGGCACGGGATGTTTGAGGAGAAAAAGCCGGTCGATGTGGCCCCGTGTTCACCCCAAGACCCAACGAGTGGATAAGTGGGAAGTTCTGGGTATGTAAACTTTATGACTGGTTGTTTCAAGTTTAACTGTGAGATAACATCTTCTTCAGACTGTGTTCTGTCCAATCACTCCTCTGTGATTCCGAGCTGCTTATAAGAACCCAAGGTTGTTCTTCGCCAGATTAGAGTTTGATCAACAAAAGGTCCATCCTGCTTTCTAGTTATTATCCTTTAGAGTTGCTTTCTTTTAGTCTGAACCCCATGTGGGAAAGACTTTGTGCTTTCATTTTGGGTTCATTGTTTCCAACTGCACTCAAACCAGAGCCTGTAAACAAAAGTCACATGGACTCTTAGCGACTTGTCATCCTGCAGAGGGAACAAAACCTGATGCAGATTCCTGTCCCTTTCAAAGCGTCTGTCCGCGTGGCAGCATTAATACCAAGGGTGTGATTGATTGTTGTTTTTGCTCTTGTCTGTTTTGTGTTTTATTGTGCCTGCTGCTCAGACTGTGTGTGTGTTTTTTAATGCAAAGTGTCTGGACGCTGCCCAGGAAGTTGGGCACTCTCTGGTTTATAAACCCATAATGAAGGACAACATCCTTCCCTCCATCTAACTCAGCTGAATTATCAATAAAATACTGGGAAACTAGTAACAAAAGGAGTTAAAAAATGATTTTCAAGGAAATGGAGAAATTAAATTTAACTTTGTCCAAACTGCTGGAGACAGAGCTCTTCTGTTCTACTGACAGTAATTGGAAAAGCACTGATCTACATGTTTTGTTGCTGCTTTCAGAACAAAATGCTCAGTCACACGACCTGCTCAGCAGCAAACAGCAGACAGACACAGCCAGAGACCAGCTGCTGAACATAGTGGAGCCAGAGGTTTCCCTCAGGAGGCGGTGGAGACCAAACCCAGAGCTCAAACTGAGGGTGGACACAGACACATGCATGAGCAGGTGGAAATAAGAAACCGGTTGCTAATCAGCAATTTCAGTCATAGTGTCCATGTTTAGAGCTTCTGTGGCTAAAAATCTATGAACGCAGGTTGAACTTTGTCGAGCAGACTGGTCACCATGAAGAGTTGGTGCTTTCTCTGTTTTTTGATGATGATGTGACGTGAATATTTTAGGATTTTAATAGATGGTCAATACAAAAACATGAATATAGGACTAGATTATGGATTTATTCCTTGTAGTTGCAGCCCTACATATATTCATGCATACTCATACAAACTGCACACATATGATGTGACGTATATCCCCCCCCCCCTTTATCTGTCCATGCATCTTCTGCTCCATCTGTTTGTCCGTGAAGCAGCGACTCCATCGGACCAGCTGATGCTGGTTGATTGGATGCACTGGCAGCTGGACGAGGCTGATCCTGGATAAGTCTGCCTAAAGCCACGTCCTAATCACAAAAAATTTTGGGCAAAAAGTGGAAACCGTTCCAAAACCACGGCTCCCGCTGCTGCTGGGTGAACAGCCGCCAAGCGGAGCCATTTGGAGGAGGCTGCCGTCGACTCTCGGTTCTCCCTCTCTGCTTCCATTAATTTAACTGAGCTTAAGAGTTTTTCTCTTCCCGCCTGTCGCTCTGCTGTCAGTCTCTGCTCCTCTCTCCCAGTCTATCAACACCGACATACTGTGGTACCCATTTCTGAAATGAAGCAACCCAATTATGCTAATATGATGTTTAAACTCGCTTAGCACTAGTTGTCCCGTCTAATTTCCTGCAAACTGAATATCCTGGTATTTAGCAGTTAATTATAAGGACATTTCTAAGAAAGGCCTGAGCAATCAGGTCTCATTATGAGGGAAATGGAGTTACCATCGATTCATTTTTGTTGTGAGAGTTATTGACATGCGTTTATGGACTATTTTCACCTATAATTTCCTAGTTTTTTTTCTTAAAAACTTGAATATGACAGTATAATAACTTCCACTTCATTTCCAAAGGATCTCTTTCCTCCTTCAATCTGAGTAAACAGGTTATGATCAGTCAGTTTTCAGAATTAAAGCCTCATTTTCTTATTCATAACCAAGTCAGACCATCCTGGTCGAAATCCTTCATTTTAAAAACAGCTGCTGTGTTGTTTAAATTCTCCATCACAGGATTCGCCTCAGGGTGTGTGACGGAACGTGCTGATCAGTTTGGGTGATGGGACTTGGAAACGTGTTGAAGTCCTTTCTCTCAAACTTCTGCGAAGCTATTTTCAGGCCCAACAAAGTTTTGATCTAAGAAGAAAATGTTTAAATGTCTGAAAGAAATGTCAAGATTTGGCTTCGGTCCTTTAAATTCTAACACTTTCAGTCTCGAGCTGCCGTTTCGCTCCAGTGTTCTCGAGTCAAACTGGGAAAAGGAGTTGCAGTGGGCAGAGACGCCCACGCAGGCTGAAAATAGACAGGTCGAGGTTTGAGAGTCAGGTGAGCAACTCGTTTAATGTAACGACACTTTCACTTGATCCTCCTACACATCAAACCAACAGCTGAACGCAACAAACTCACAGCTGCTCCCCGGAAAGGCATTCTGGGAAATGTAGGAGACGAAAAGCTGAAGTGGAAATGTGGGGAGAAGGTGAAACGACAGATGTAATTACAGCACGAACACCGGTCACAGACTCATCATGGAACAGTTATCGACCGTGACTGTAACTGGACTGTAAACAATTAGACTAAAAAAAAAAAGATGTTTGTTATGCTAACATTAGCACTATCGCTGCCATTTTTATATTTAGATGTTTGCCTTCGTTTTCAGGCTGATTTAGTCATCAGAGCAGGTGCAACAATGAAGGACCTGCACACACTATCGCGTTTAGTCATCAAACAGTTACATGATCGTTGGTGTCGGCTTTTTTTAGTGCAACCGACCGACTCACCCTGTTTACTTCGATCTGCAAAAACAGTCTCACACAAAGGAAAAATATTGTGCAACTTATTAAACTGTGTGACGATGAAGGACGTGGATAAAGGATTACAGCTTTAATGATAGTACTCTGAGAGTAACAGTATTAGTACTAATGGTAGTAAAAGTAGCTTTGTGGTACTGGTATTCAGCTGTAGAAAGGTAGTAACAACAGAAACATGGACAGTACACTACACTACTAATGCTAAGAGTATTCTTAGAAGTAGTACATTAGTTGTAGTATTACCAGCAGTAGTTGTATTTGTACTAGTACAAGCCATAACATAATTGCCGTAGTATATCAGTAGTACTGGAAGTATTAGTAGTAACAGCACTAGTAGAGATAACCTTTGTATCTGTAACTGTAGGACATATGGTACTAGCAGTTATTGCAGTACTGTGAGCAGTATTTATAGTTATAACAGTAGTACTAGAAGTAGCAGCACTAACAGCAGCAATCGTAGTATTATTTCCTGGAATATTAAAGCAATTACCAGTAGTAGTACTATAGTCTAGGCAGTGGAAACAGAAGCTATACTCTCACCTGCGGTACTAACTGTAGTAGTTCAAACAACAACAGTAGTGATATGAGGAATAGTAGCAGTGAAGTACTTTCAGCAGCAATACTGACAACAGCACCAGCAGTAACAATAGTATTCGAAGCCTCAGGTGAAGTACTAACAGCAGAAATAGAAATACAAATTGTTATTGTAACAGTCATGTTAGAAGTAGCAGTAGCATTAGTACTGACAGGAAATGTAGTATTTGTACCCTCAGCAGTAGTACGATTAATGGTAACACAAAAAGCGACAGCAGCTATACGAACATCAGCAATCACAGTACCAGCAGTAGCAGCAGCAGTACTAGTGTCAGTATTAGTACTGCAGTACCATCAGTAGAATCAAAACCCGCTCCGAATTTTCATTTCGACTAATATGACATCAGTTCTACTTCATGTGAAATAATCAAAGCACCTGCAACATGTTGAGAAATCTTTTGATGCAACAGATGCATGAAGGCCAGAACAGCAGCCTGTTAGACATTAGAGCCACCCAGCAGCTCAGCAGACCTTTATTTGTCTAAAAACATCAAGTACTACACAGATATTCTCTCATTTCTTCCATGTTAGAAGCCGACAGACTGTTACTACACAACCCTGATACTGGCTTTACCAGATCCCTGGTCACTTGAAGCACTTTGCAAAAAGCAGATAGAGGACGAACGACAGAACGACACTGTAACCCACGGGTGAAGGGATGGGTGTTAGCTAGTCAACACTTTTCTGTCCCGTGCATCATAACATCCATGGAAAAACTAATAAACTGCTAAAAAATACACACTTTAAAGAGACTTTAAGTTGAGTTGGATTGATATCACAAACTATAGCTTGTGTTGGACTTGATGTGTTTCTCTATTCTAGTGGAAAACTGCATCCGGGATCAGAGACCAACAGTTGCATTGATGCTGCAACCATGTGTAGGTCTATTGTGTCTTTCAGCGTGAAATGTGAGCAGCTGTTTGTGTGTGATGTGGGAACGTGCGTGACACACCGAGGACTCCGCCCCCTGTAACCCAAACACTGAGGCGGCTCCTCCAGCCGCTCCCTGAAGTTTCTGGCCGCTTCCTCTCGGCCTCACACATGTCCAGTCCTTCCTCGGCGGGAAGCGCTTTCTCTGGGTGCGTTTAAAAATGATGCTCACAAATAAGTACAAACGACTGGAAATAAGCACGTTTGCCTAATATTTGTACTTCTCTTGTACAAATACTGCGTTTGAATCTAAAGTGTAACACAAACCTCATTTTTCAAAGTAAAAATCTTTAATTCTATTCATTTTTATAAATACATATAATTTAAAACATGGTTTGGATATTATTTTTAGCATCTGTAACATCTGGTTTTTGTCTTTGTGTAATTTCAGTTTCACACTGAACACACACACACACACACACACAGACGGATGTCCATGTACAGAAATTGGCTGTCTCGCCTCTGCAAAATCAACAAACACACCGTCAGGCACGTGCACAGTCACATGAGAGTGTGACACCACCAGTAGATACATTCACACACACACACACACCAGGTGACACCGGGTGACACACCCCAGGTGACTTGTTCCTTATGTCAACAAACTGTGTGTGAGTTATGTCACCAGTGTGGAGAGTAGTGACCTCCTCCCACTCGCTCTTGTCTTTCTGAATCTCTGCACGCCCTGTGCCAGTGCGCGCACACACACACACACACACACACACACACACACACACACACACACACCGTGTACGATGAAATCTTGCAGGTAACACACACATGTCGCTGCTGCTGCTGCTGTTTGAAAGCTGCATCTGAATTTCTGCATTTTGTTTGTTTGTTCTTTAAATACGACACTGACGATGCTCATAAAAACACAGAAAACAGAAAACCACAGGAGAAACGCTGCTCGTTTAGATTTCTCTCCCGCTGTGAATATTTTCAAAGCACTGAACTTGTTAAATGTGGACTCTGTGCTTGTTCAGCAAGTTAAACCATACATGAAACCATATTAAGTGCAATTCAATACCTGTTTCACACTGGTAGTGAAAATAAAACCACAAGGGACCATAGAAATGATTTAAACTCCAGTTTTAATTAATTTTTTTTATTGAACAGGAAAAACTGAGATATTGATTAACCAATTAGAATGACTGACTGATTTAAGTTTCTAAGTCTTTGCTGCAGAAAAGAGGCACGAGACAAGACTTCAATACTTTCTGAAGCCTTCTTTTTCTTTACTCAGTGTCTGAAGCTTTTCCAGGACCTGCAGATTCCTGGGAATCTAAAATATAATACAAATACAGATGGGACCCAGACACATCATTACAGGACTGACAGAGTCAGGAGAAAGTTCTGGGGGCTCAAATGTTTTTGGTCATTCTTCTAAAGGTCATTTCTCTAAAGGTCATTTGCAGTTTTGGAAGTCACAAACAAATGAGGTGCAGGGCGTCAGAAAAACCCTCATATGGGCTTTTTGTTAGATTCAGGACTGTGGTGGTTTCTCTGTGCACATTTGTAATCTGTCATGTCCACTTTAACAACATATACGCTGACAATAAAAATCACTTTTGTCTGAATCACCGCTCACTCTGCCCTTCTCTGAACCTTGCTCACTTTAAGGCTTTGTTTTTCTCTTTGTGCTCGGTGTTTATTCGCTCTGTAATCTTCACCGTTTCCTCTCTCTCCATCCACTTTGCTGCTACCTCGCTCGCTCTTTCCTCCTCCAGCCCCTCCCTTCCCCTCTCTCCCTGATGCTTTCTGCAGAGGCACGTGACGTGGCGGCCGCACATGGCCCGAGCGTGTGAGAGACGGAGAGAGCGATCTCAGAACATGCAAAGCGAACACTGTTGACTGGGCGCTGCTCTCTCTCCCTGTGTGCAGTGTTAGAGTGCAGAGTCAGTGTCTGCTTTAACCCTTCCCTCACCGGGATTAATCACAGGCCTCAATGTTAAATCTGCCCCTGCCTCAGCGTTGCGTTATCCTGCACTCTCTCTTCTGTTAAAGAGGCAGAACATCCTCGACAATGCACATCAGAGATTCATCTGATTTCACTCTGAATGCACGTATATCAGAAATAAACTCCACGTGTCTCATGTCACTTCATGATTACTGGAAGATTTATCTGATTCCAGTCCAGATCAACTCAGAAGAAAAATGAGCTACACAATTTATGTCGTTCTAAGGTCAAGGACGGTTTAATCAGTGATCAGACTGTCCGCCTGTAAGAGACACTGATTGCTGTGATAAGCAGTCGGCATAGCAGTTTGACCACGGAGATTCAAGAGAGAAAAATCTAATATTTAGCTCTGGTTTATGGGCCACAAAACCAACACATGAAGGAGCAGTGCAACAAATAGTTTGCTTAAATTCAGATATTAGTGCACATCTGCACTAACATCTGCACTAATATCTGCATTAACTCTGCCACTGTTCATTATTCCTGATCAAACTGAAGGATGAAGGACTCACCCAGCTCACCTATGTGCACGTGTCACTGTTAATGAGCTAAGGAGTTGGTTCGTTTTAGACTTTAGGAAAAGTAGTTTGACAAAAAAAAACAAAAAAAAAAAACAAAGAAATCCCAGAGTTGATTATTAGCTATGCAGCTACAGCACCTCGTCATGAGTTGGACGAATGTGCCAAACCAGGTTTAGGAGAATTTATAAAACAGCGAACAGCAGCAGTGACAAGTGTTTACAGTGTAAAACATCACACTCAGTGTGTATTCTGGTCACAGTTCTGACTGAACTCTGGTTTTCCTCAGCAGGTGGAGTTTGCTGTGCTGTCACTGAGATGGATGGACAGCGACGGGTAAAGGCCTTGATTTCCATCCATCGCAGTTTTACGACTTCAAGTGTTGATTTAAAGCTGCTGAGTCCACAGATCCACTTCAGCAGCAACTGAACAAACTCCACCTGCTGATGATGACGACGTGTTTATGTTAAAAGCTGAAGATAAGATGAGATTGTGTTGTTAAAATAATGCTGCTGTTCGCATTTCACTACTATTTGCTGTTTTGTATTAAAAATAACAACAAACAAACAGCAGTATTTGCATTTTATTAGCCATAACATGGCAGCAGCTAAACCAGCTAAGCTAACGACATAGTTTGGTTTAGTAAAGACGTGATTCACTGCAAAAACAAACAAAAACAAGGCTCTAAGTGCTGAGAATATCAGTAGGTGACAAAAACAAACACATCCTGCGTATTCCCGCTTTAAAGTTCCCGTTTGGCATGAAACATGATCAAATCTAGTCCATAATAAGTAAAACCACATCAAATATAAACCGTCAGTTAAGTTTCTAGTTCCCAATTTATGCCGCTGTGTGGAAACATTGTTTTTTTTCTGGCCACTTTATCTACTATAAACGTATAGAAGTATGGAAATATTCTCTGATCAGCGTGTTCGTTTTTATCTGTACTTCCCACTGAAGCTTCAGCACTTCTGCTTTCACCCTCAGTCTCTTTATGTCTCTGGAAAACCCAACAGCCTCCGGCAAACCTGATTAAACTTAGGTGACTTTTCACATTAGGGACTCCAGATGCCTCATTTAGTTTTTGTCAAATTTAAATTTTGTGTTTATTCATCAAACTGTGTCTCGTGCACACTGAAGTGCAGAAAGCTCTCTGTGCTGTGAAGGCACTGTGTGTATAATAGCTCTAAAGAATTTGTGCAGCAGATGCTTTCAGTTCAATGAGTTCACGCATCCTCAAGCCTGCACAGGCACACGGGAACCTAAGGTTAAAAATCAGTTTTTGGTTAATAAGGTACGTGAAGGTGTCGAAGCTGCAGCCTCGTTTAAACCACAATTTAAAGGTCATTTTCAGTGGGTGTAGACGTTTAGTTCAATCTGAAAAAGTCTTGGCTTTGCTAAGGTTTTAAAAAATGCTCCTACACCTGATGGGACAAAGGCAGACCTCGACTTTGTCTGACAGCTTGTGATCAAGAAAATTTCTCCACCGCTGGAATCTATTTTCAGCAGGTGGGACATGCACGTGACGGGTTAAAATGCTTTCACGTATTAAAAAAAACCGATAGAAATCTACAACGTCCACAACCATGTTGTAAAACTGAGCTCACGAGGTTTAGTCTGGTTTAGTCCCCGTTCGTTATCGGCTGATCCCATTTGACCTCAGTCAGTGTCCTCACCAACATCACTGTTCATTACATTTACGGACTAAACCGGTGAAAAACGTTATCAAAGCGCTTCAGAAAACCACAGCTGCTTCCACATTTAGTGTTTGTTTTCGCTTCCTTTGAGCTCTTCTTGTTCCAGGATGAATTCAAATCAAACTAAAACATATGCATGTGGACGGGACTATTATTTCCAGTCTATTTTCCATGTATCTCAGCTTGAGTCTCTCTTGCTGCAGCTCTGTAGTAACACTTCAGCTCCACCACGACCTGAGGGATTTCTGGATGGATGCTTCATGCTCAACCCAGTCACGTGTTTATAATTCAGAATAAAGTGCACACAGACACACACACACACACACACACACAGATGAAAGCATTAAAGCCTACACAGTTGCATGCCAATGCCAAAACAAAGAGGACACTCATATGCCTGTTCGAAGTTCAGCATACTGCAAACACACACACACACACACACGCACACTCATATAAAGGCCATAAAGGCATGCATGTGCACACACACTGATGGTGTGTATTCATAGACACTTGCAGAAGCACTCAGACCTGAACGTGCCCACACACTCAGAGTCTTGCAGCAGTATCCAGTGGTATTCTCCTCTGTAGCAGCTCTACCCGGGCTGGGGCTTTGCTTTTTTCCATCCATCACTTGTTCACATTACTGTTTTTTTAGTGGTTTTCATTTTGTCTACGACCTTCTCTGCAGCTCTTTGACACAGCACAACAGTTTGTGGCTCAGAATGAAAAGACACAAACACTGTCCCAGTTAGATTTCTTAGAATATGAGTTTTCTCCGTCTTATACTGGTGCTTAGTGGTAATACTGCACACTCACTGTATATTCAAAAATAAATCAAAAAAAGTTTTATTCTGTAAAATGAAACATGTTCCTCAGACCGATCGAACCACAGCAAATTATTGACCAGCTGTTCCCAGAGCTGTGCCCCATCCTATCCCATCATCCCATGCTCCTCTGCAAAGTTTGCAGGTTCTGGAACGACAGCGAAAGGAGGGAACTTGTGTCATGTAAGTTTATCACTAATCAAGTGTTTGTCTCCCAGCTTAGCGTGGTAAGCTCACCAAGGAACCGCCTTAAAGCCTCACACAAAATATCTCCTGTGCACATTTAACAGCCCAGAACATTAACCTGGTCTGCTGGTATGTAAAGTAACCAGCACCACCCTTCGCTTAAATACGTGAAATGATTTGATGATAATTCATTTCAGTGGAATTTCGATAGCAAGATAAAATGATGGAGCTACTTGTGACACGTGAAAAAGTAAAAACTAACTATTTCCAACACAGATCACAAAGACTCGCTCCGTCTCTAATCGTCTACTTTACTCACACATTGTCTCACTCCTTCAAACGTCTGTACAACCACTGAACATTTCCAAAGATGTGACAACCTGTCATCGATAAATCATCCACAAATCAGCTGTGATGATTCACTCGTTGGCTCACACGATGAAAAACGTGAGTGTCAGCGTCATAAAGAATGGTTTTGTGGTTTCAATCAGCCCAAATTGAAAGTTGTCAGACTTGTGAAATCTCCAATAAATAAATGGATAAAATAAAAGACAGACAGAACAGACAGAACAGACAGAAAGACTCTGCTGATGTTCTGGCAGCTCTGGTTCACATCAAAAAGCAGCAGAGGGAGGAAACACTAAATTATGAATATACAGCAGATGAAAACAGGCTGTCAGAGAGCGTGGAGGAGGGCTGGAGAACAGAGCAGCAGCCATTTATCACACACAGATATAATTAGAGAAAATCCCACTCTGGTTATTGTTGAAAGTGTTGAAGTGGGATTAAGGTATGAGGCGTCTGTGTCTTTATTAGTGCCGGTTCATATTGAGACTTAAGCATCTTCTCACATGAAGATGTCAGTTTTAATCTCATTGTTGACTCTCAGCAGCTACAGTGAGAAAAGCTTTGTTTTTTATTATCGTTCAATTTAGGATGTTATTGATATCAAAGATTTTCGTCTTACAGCCTCTTTCTGCTCAAACATCTTCGGAGCGACGGATAAAACAAATAACCCACGGACAAGTTTCCTCAAAGATCCGTTTTAATACGTCAAAACAGAATCAAACCCCCGCGTCCTCCATATTTCCTCCTGGCTCACTCCTGTGATGTTCACTCACTCACCATGTAGACACTCAGGTCCTCCCATCATGCCTTGCGGCTGCTGCTGCTGCTGCTGCTGCTGCTGCTGAGGTGGTGGCGGAGGCGGCTGTGGCTGCACAGTCTCCAGTCCCAGCAGCGAGGAAGAGGAAGATGAAGAGGACATGGAGGAGGAAGAGGAGGAGCAGGGTGGAGGAGAGGTGGGAGGGCACTGGGAGCTCTGGCTGGGCACCGCAGACTGGGAGCTCTGGGAGCAGAGGAGACAAGACATATAAAAAAAACTTAATAAGACATATCTATACGCAGTAGTGAGATTTAGTTTTATTTGTAATGTTTCCTGATGCAGCATCAGTGAAAATACTGACAACCACAGCTACAGCTTCATTAAGAAGACTTGTTCTTGTAGCCTGGTGACTGGTCTGGTCCGATCTGTCTCACCTGGGAGGGGATCTGGGCGCTGGTGGAGCTGGGCCCGTTGCTGTGCATCCCCATCCCATTCTCAGTCAGAAACTCCTCCAGGTCCATGTACTGTAGCTGGAACAGGCCTCCGTCGCAGGGCAGGGTCCTCTCCCACAGCAGGGGGCCCAGGAAGGCCGACTGGGAGTTGGGCCGTAGAGCTCCGGAGCCCGGGGCTCCTCCGACCCCACCGGGCCCTCCAGCACTGACACCCAGCGAGTCTTCATCAGAGTCTAGGGGTTTGTCTTTGTCTGGAGAGAAGGAAGAACACGAGGTTTGTCACATTGAACTATCGCCAACATGTTCACCGTCCAGACCAAAGACGTGAGGAACCTCAGACCACCCTCGTCTTGTGTTTGTGTTAAAGGGCAGAAGTGGAGATAAGAGCCGATAACAATTAGTCCGAATCCTGACCAGATCAAGTAAAGCTGAAATTGTGCAAACCAGAAATGTGGAAATAAAATGTGTTTAGAGAGAGGTTTAGTATTTTGTGCTGCAAAAACACTGCAGTGAAAAGCTAATAATCTCATGCAATGATCTCATTAATCTATCTTAATTAAAATGTCCCCAAACTAATGCAGAACTAAATGCATCAACAATCCACCGAGAATTAATCAAGAAACCAGCAGAGACACATGAGAAACAGCACATGAATAATTCTGAGCAAAAAATAAATATGATATCTCCTGTCTCCTTCTTCTGGTAGGAAAGGAAATGGGAGAAAATGAGAGGAAAGGGAAGCAAAGGAGAGGAAAGAAAATGAGAAGAAAGAAAATGAGAGGAAAGGAAAAAAGGAAAGGAAAGGAAATGAGAGAAAAGGAAAGGAAATGAGAAGAAAGGAAATGAGAGGAAAGGAAAGGAATGAGAAGAAAGGAAAGGAAATGAGAAGAAAGGAAATGAGAGGAAAGGAAAAAAGGAAAGGAAAGGAATGAGAAGAAAGGAAAGGAAATGAGAGGAAAGGAAATGACAGGAAAGGAAATGAGAGGAAAGGAAATGAGAGGAAAGGAAAAAGGGAAAGGAAAGGAATGAGAAGAAAGGAAAGGAAATGAGAGGAAAGGAAAAGAGAGGAAAGGAAAGGAATGAGAAGAAAGGAAAGGAAATGAGAGGAAAGGAAATGAGAGGAAAGGAAATGAGAGGAAAGGAAAAGGAAAGGAAAGGAATGAGAAGAAAGGAAAGGAAATGAGAGGAAAGGAAATGAGAGGAAAGGAAATGAGAGGAAAGGAAAAAGGGAAAGGAAAGGAATGAGAAGAAAGGAAAGGAAATGAGAAGAAAGGAAAGGAAATGAGAGAAAAGGAAAGGAATGAGAAGAAAGGAAAGGAAATGAGAAGAAAGGAAAGGAAATGAGAGAAAAGGAAAGGAATGAGAGGAAAGGAAATGAGAAGAGGAAATGAGAGGAAAGGAAAAAAGGAAAGGAAAGGAATGAGAAGAAAGGAAAGGAAATGAGAGGAAAGGAAATGAGAAGAAAGGAAATAAGAGGAAAGGAAAAAAGGAAAGGAAAGGAAATGAGAGGAAAGGAAAGGAATGAGAAGAAAGGAAATGAGAGGAAAGGAAAATGGGTGTAAAGAAGCAGAAGGGGAGAGAATAAAAGTGAGAGAGGGCAAATGGGCAGCAGGAAGAATTGGAAGTGACACAGTTTAATAAAAGTGATGGTGACACTTTCAGTTGAAGTGGACAAATGATTAGAGTGATCGACGGAAGGAAGCAGAGAAAAGAGGACAGGTAACGTTACAGGAACAGGAAGAGGATCAGCGCTGATGTTAGAGGGCAGGTGAAGAGCTGAATGCAAACACTGAGTTAGGAGCAGACAGTGAGATGTTCGTGTGCCGCAAAGGATGGAAGACAAAGCCTGAGAAAATGCAAATGAGCAGAGGGACCGCAGAGGAACGTGGAAGATGTGGTGACGGCGTGATCTGATGGGAAGAGAGCAAAACAGGAAAGTGCGAGAGGGAAAAACTCAGACGTGTGAGAGAACGACAGTGAAGCGAGAGTGGGTGTTTGCGAAGGCGTGAAACAAAGCCAGCCAGGGAAAAGCATCCACTCTGGACTGTGGAAGAGGGAACGCAGCAAAGAGAACCATGGCCACTGCAAACGCATCACACAAACATCTTTTTTTTTCTTTTACACCCCTGAATGCATCACCTATCATTAGCAGAGCATGTGCTCTATGGGCGCTGACAGCGAGCCTGTAGCACGGGGCCTGCGCAGACAAGCCTGTCAGCTGGACTCAGCATCTTCCTCCTCTTCATGCAAACCAACCAAAAACACTGAGGAGAAAGGAGCTGCAGTTGCACCAAGAGACCACCAGGGTCCACTAACCAGCTGGGAGCGACTGGACCAAGAAGACCCTTCTCAGTGATCACCATCACCTATAACTGTGAGGACTGACTCCTGGCAGAGCAGGGTCCTCAGGGGGCATTTTAGTCTGCCCCCCCCCCCAGTAACAAAAAGGCAGATTCTAGGGTTAAAATAGCACGAGCACATAAAGATAAGTCAATAAAATGTCTCTGCACGTCCACTGAAAGCAGAGTGTGTGCACACGGCAGCTGACGGCAGCAGAGAGAGCAAGGAGAAGCAGGCTGGTTAATATTTGTCATGGCAGCTGGTGGATGGGAAACAATTCAATCCCACTCAGTCACCTTTTTTTTTTTAAACAACCCAGCAAATCTGATTCAACACAAACGACTGCTGCTCCTGCTCCGGCTGCATTTTGATGGCATCCATGCCAGACTGTGTTGCCTTTTTTTTTTTTTTTTTTACTCCTTCATCTTCCCCTCCTCATCCTCCTCCACCTCATCACTTCAGCAGCAAATGCAAAAAGGAAACGTTTCATATAAAAACCTACGACACTGAGCCAGGAGCAAGACTGAAGTGAAAACAGAGTGTGCATGTGTGTCTTTAACAATCACACCTACCCACTCAGTCACACACACACACACACACACACACACACAATGAATATTCCTGATAGGAGGCTGTTTAATCAATATCTATTTTGGTTTTCAATGCATCCAATCATTAGCACAACGTGAGGTTTAACAATCCAAACCGGTCCATAATGAGAATCTATTTAATATCACATGTGGCAAAGAAAAGCAGAGCGTCCTCACATTTAAGCTGCTGGGACTAGAACAGGTCTGAGCTTTTTTACTTTAAAGTCTGAAAATCATTTTGTGGTTAGTCCATTAGTAGTTTCTGCCCAAAGTGCAGTTACAGTTGAAGTTGGACTAACAGCAGATTAAAATCCAACATAAGAGCATAAAAGGCTTATTTCTCTGATGTTTCTATGCAGAGACTTGTTGGCTGGACTATTTCTACCAGTGTCACTTTAAGACGTGTCTTGCCTAAAGGGTCCCTCTCACGCACTCACGCACGCGCACACGCACGCACCTTTCATCTCGCAGCAGTCCTTCGTGCTTCTCTGGTCGGCCTTGATCGGCAGCTGGAGCAGGGACTTCAGGTTGGTCATGGAGGTCAGGTGTCCACCTTGGGGGGCACTTCCAGCCGGGTTGCTGGCCCCGAACTGCGGGCTGGTGGCCCCGGCAGGGAGATCCGGCGGTAAGAGCTGGGCCAGAGGCCTTGACATAACTTCCACAGGGGAGAGAAGGGGGAGGTGGGGGAGGCCCGGGGGGGAGAGGAGGTGGAGTACCGAGACCTGCAGACTCTACCTTCAAGATCAAATCAATCCAATTAGTGACAGTAATTGACAGGCGCGCTGTCAAACGGTGCGCGGAGAGTTGACGCGTGTGTGCGCTCAATATCTCCACTTGATGTCCCGCTTTCCCGCCCGTCCCATGAAGAGAGACGCGTATATGAAATAAAACTGATGGGGGGGTTTATCTCCAAAGTGGCATCATGTTGAAGGAGCCTAGTTCATCCTGTCAGGGTGTCCGAGCCTCCAGGAGCTGCTGTCGCCCTCCTGTCTCATTTAACAAACTCCGCACTGATAGACGCACACGGGAAGTTTGCGGGGATAAAACGGCGGCTCACGGCTCCGTCCGGTCCGTGGCTCGGTTGGTCGATCCCCCGGGGGATTTTTACTCCAGAGTGGGGGGAATAAGAAAAAAAAACAAAATCAAAGCAGAGATAAACGCGGATATCTGTAGTCCCATGCAATGAGTGGAGCAGGCGGATTAGAAATAAATCGGAGCGGCGGCGCTGCGAGTCTCTGAGACAGAAAAAACGACCAAAAACAAACAAGCGAAAAAACAGATGAAGGAAATAAAGAGATTCCCCCAAAATAATAATATCCAATAGTATGAGAGTCAGATGGGGCTGATGGCTCGTCTCTTCCTCCCCCTCTCTCTCTCTCCCTCCCTCCCTCTCTCCCAGTCAGCTGGAACCAACACGGGCCGCGCGTGTGACGTCACCGCTCACGGGGGAAAGGGCTTGGGGGCGTGGCTCGTTTGCATACACAAGCCACGCCCGCCGGCGACGCCCCCTTCTCCCACAGCCACTCTTAACTGCGTTCAGGGCGCATGAGAAAACTGGTAAAAATGAGTTCCCAAGTTTAAAAGGTTATATAGTTAATAATTAATAGTGAGGGGGGCCTGTGGAAATATTTGGACGTGTTGACTGAAGGATAAAGATCCTACATTTTTACTACATACTTATTTAAAATTAACTGCATACTATTTATTTCCTAGTCTGGTCTCATGTGAATATCAGACATTGATTATGAACTCATGAGAAAAACCAACATGAAAACAGGGTCTAGCTGACAAAAATACCACATAACCTTATGTGCTGCTGGGGCACCAGAACCATTTCACTCTGGCTTCGCTCCCCTTAGATGGTATGTTCCAGGTTCTGATTGACCGAACACACCTAATCCACGTAATCAATAGGTATAGTAGGGGTACAAGCGGGACCGTGGCAGTCCTAGTGTAGGCTATTATCACTGTTACGTCTCCTCAGTCCAGAACCTGGTTTATCTTATTGGTCTCTGCTGTGGACCTCCATTGTTGTTGACAAACTATTAAAAGTACAGCAGCGAGTCACACTGTTGTACTGGGTCACATGTTTCTCCCTCACCAAAAGTGCAAGAGCTGTCCTTGTGCAAAAGTATTGTAGTAGTAGTATTGTAGTAGTAGTATTGTGTATGTGCTTTTCCATGCAGCAGAAATGATACACATATTGATATTATTCAGGCTACTGCTTGTAAATGTCACCAAAGTGACTAGGCCATAATGTTGGCACTTAATGTTTTGATTTAACAAAAGAAAGCAATTCTTAATTAAAACTTCAATTTAGATTTAGTCCTAATGGATTCAAAGCCTCCTGTTCTATAATCCAACATGTCTGCTTCCATAGTTCGTGAACACACAACACATTTCCACACGCCCCCTTGTTATGATATTATCCAATGGCTGCTGGGACTGTTGCACACCAAAGCACATACCCCCCTTTTCTGAAGTCGTTCCAGGACGGACCGTGAACGCAGCCCGCCCCTGTTATTTAAACAGAGGCCAACACAACAGGGAGGACCAGTGACTGAGTCCAGCAGAACGAGATGCTCTGAGGATGTTTGTTTGTCAGGGCTGTTTCCACCATTCTTATCTGACAAACGTGGGAAAATGTGATTATTTTTACCCACGACGCGTCAGGGTCCAAAGAATCAACAACAAGCAGCTGGTACAAAGCACACACGTGCGGCAGGTGTTCCTGTCACACCTTATCTACTCCATTTTCTCGCACAATGTAACGCTGCTGCATTTACAGGTGTTGATACAACCGCCATGTTGTGACTTGTCTGGAACCTGCGCAGGAAAACAGTATTTACTACCGATTCTTCATGCGGCGCTGCACTTATAGGGCAGCTGTGCCTCCTACAGTTTGGCCATCGTCACGTTTGAACCGGTTAAATGATGTTTACGTCGATAAAACCCGGGACAGGACCCGCGGTTGTTGTTCTCGCTGTCCCTATCTGCCTCTCGCGCTCACAACACCAAGGAAGCACATGGCCCCGGCACGCGCCGACTGTTGCCTACCGGCGATTGTGCCGCGCCGCGATTGGCTGAAACTAGGTCACTCGCTGCCTCTCTCGGTTTTCTATTGGCTAAAAATAGGTCACAATCTCCGCCCACAAGTTTCCCCATGCCACTGCCGCGTGAGCGTGACAGACCAGGGGGGGGGGGGGGGGAGGTGCGTGCGTGTGTGTGTACTTGTACTTCTGTCTTTGTGAGGCCCATTTGGCGTGTCCTTACTTTTTCAATCTCATGTGTGAGAGTTAAGACTTGGTTTTAGGGATGTTAGATATATTAATCATATTACTACACTGAATACCGTTACAAATAATAAAATAGAATAATTTTTAAAACTGTACATAAAAATTGCTGCCACAAAATTACAAAAATATATATGATTATATATCTCAAAATAAATATAAGGGAATAATATTAAAGCTTATTTTTCACACAGAGTTGTCTAATAGATACATTGCTATTCTTGAGACAATAAATAATATTACTAATAATACTAATAGCCTATGAAGAAACTAGAAGTGTATATCCTACATAAACAAGCCTCATCACGTTTCCTGTTGATACTAATTTCACTAAATCAGATGCAGCTGCAGCACTGTGGGAACAGCAGTTCCTAGAAGGACCTGGAAGTTCTACAAGTCCTATCTGGTGTCAGAATACTGTCAAATATACATGACAAGCATGTGCTTGTAGTGAGAGGCCAAAATGAGAGTGTGCACATGCTGACATGCATCAGGGAATGTGTAGAGCAGCAGCTTGACTCCATTAATGTGCGATTCCAGTTTCATGATCCATTTCCAAATGAAATTATTTCCTCTTGATTCTTCCCTGCAGACTTGGGCAGCAGCCATCGTTTATAATACACCTAACTGGCGCTATCTAGTGGCCATATACCTGTAATGCACCACAACGTTTCTGTCAATTTACTGGTGTGATGGTCCTGATGATTAAGGCAGGAGAGTTCCTGTTTTAATTCCAGGCACAGGCCCGATGAACAATAACATTTCAAAAATGCAGTTAACTGGGGCTGTATATATTTTAGCATAGAATTGGAAGTTCTTCATTTGTGGGACTAAATTAACTGTTTTTAAAACTTTAGGTTCTCAGTTTGGCCTCATCTTGAGGTACAATCAGACAGTCCTCTACCACCTCCAAGGAAAGTGAGTTTTTTAAATTTAGGCCAGTTTCGATTACTCTTTTCACTGTCTTGGTAACACATTTAACAGACTTATCTTAGTATTTTATAATTTCTACCAAATTTCCTTAAAATACCCATGTCATCTGTCATCAGAGTTCAGGTCATTGTGTCTTCAGGACAGCATACAATTCAACATGCACAAAGAATTGGGAAAAAAAAAAAAAAAAAACATTCTAGGAATATTCACTTGTAGAAATTTTCTTGAAACTTTTTGGGTTCTGATTATAAACCTGTAAAACATGACATAAGTCTTTGACGTAAACTTTCAACATAACCTGAAACCAAACAGACGTACTATTTCAGATTTTTTTTTTTTTTATTTGATTTGAGGGTTTTCAACAACTCACTTTTAGGCCAAGAAAATGATAGTAATTTAGTAATAATATTACATGTTTTAGTTTTACAGAAAAAACAAATAACACGTCTGGACAGGACCTAAGCAATGAACTATGTGTACACACTTTTGTTACAAAAATTGGGCATAACTGTGGCGATGAGGGAGTAGATAAAAGAGGCTCAGGGAAGGGGAAAAAAAAAAAATTATCACATCGATACATGTACTCATCCCACTGTTTTACAAAGATAGTCCCCAACTCATTCCCTCCCACCCATAAAATACCAACAATGATAAAAGAAATGATACTTGGAGTAAAAAACAGCAAATAAACAATATATAATAAAATATAATACGAATTGTACAGTACACTCCGGTTATTTGTGATGTCCTTTTCAAATCCTGAACGCATTAACAGTTTGAGTCATGTTGTCTCTCCATCCACGACTCTTCAAAAATGACAAAAGTAGTGTACATTAAAAACATGGTCACCAAGACTTCTGTTTCGTCCTCACATCATTTTTTCCTTTTCAGTCACTTTAGCAAAAACTAGTATTGCCAAGTCATTTTCATGAAGTTCTGTCAACTCAGGATTTTTGTTTCTTAGATAAATTTATCTGACGGGCAGATGTCTCAGTATAAAAAAAATGGAGAGATTCTCCACTGGGGTAACAAACACAGAACAAGAGACACAGACTATACTGTTCAACTGTGAGTAATGCAAACTCAATTTGAAAAAATAATCTGGTACTAAAGGTACCTTACTTCTACAACAGGCATCCAAATCCATATTTATGTGCAAATACTGTTCATGGGAAAATTAAAAACCAAAAAACAGAAAATTATGGAAAAGAAAAACTGGATGAATGAATTTTGCAGACAGGTGCTACTAAATGTGTCAAATTATCTAGACTTCCTTCACCTTTAGGTAAGGGGAGAGAAAACTGAGGTGGTTTTGATTTTGGGTCTTTTGAAGTCCACATTAATTTATCAACCACCTCTGCTGTAGTAAGTTAGGACTGTGTGGATCATTATCCAGGGATGGGCGTGGGGATATTAGGGCAGTTTCACTTAACCCTCCCTGTTCCCGTGCCTCCTCTTTGTTATAAACTTGCTAGCTCTTGCTTGCTTCCTGGATTATTTAAAAAAAACATTAAAACAATCTAGTCTAGAAAACTTTTTTTTTTTTTTTACTGACTGTACTCAGTAAGAGCAGTTGATCTCTCAGGCTGGACCAGAGCTGGAACCGTTAGTTGGCCTGATGAATGGTCACTATCTGACTGGTCATGAGATGCTGGAGATTTCATCTTCATCAGTCCCCAGTTCCCTCCCCCACTGCCCATGGCCATAGCACGACAGGAGAACTTGTGCCGGGCCAGGAGCCGAGGGTTCCAGAAGCGGTGTCGGCATTTGTGGCATTGGAATGCAGCTTGTTTAAGATGCTGGCCCCTGTGTTTCAAGGCTTTGTGTAAGGAGCTGGTGCGTCTTCCACACACCTGGCACCGCAGTCGGGCGTGGCGGCCTGAGTTTCTAGGTGGGTGCCGGACGGCGTGGTGGACCAGCAAAGAACCCTGCTTGGCATATGTGGTGCTGGGGCAGATTGGGCAGGGGAAACGCTTGATAGGGACATCCATTGAGCTGAGGCCTGTGACTCTAACCGCACCTCCGCACCAGGACTTCACTTTCATTACACCGCCCTTTATCCTTAGCTGGGCCAGGAGCTTTTTTCTGTTCAGTTGTGCCTGCAGTTTGCCCCTCTTTTTCCTCAGGATCATCAGCTTCCTGCGAGTGTCTTCACTCAGAGGTACACCCACCAGCTTTCCATCTCTCATAATGCTGTGGATTACCACTCGTCTTTTTTTCTTTCGATGCTTTCTTGTCTGCCCATGCCGCTTTTGGAAGTTTTTTGCGCGGTAGTGAAAAGGGTGCTGCAGTTGCTGTTGCTGTTGCTGTTGTTGTTGTTGTTGTTGTTGTTGTTGCTGCTGCTGTTGTTGCTGCTGCTGTTGCTGCTGTTGTTGTTGCTGCTGTTGCTGCTGCTGCTGATGTTGCTGCCCCGAGCTCCCTTGCTGCATGTGAGACGACCCAGCATAGTTAGAACCTGATGCTGAATCATAGAAGAGGGGAGAGTATCCAGAAGGTTGGGCTTGGTTGACACGCTGGCCGTTGCGATCGATGCCATGCTGCGACAGTTTGTGTCGCACCAAACTGTTGGAGTAGGCAAAAGCTTTACCACATACTTCACAACGAAAGGACTTTTCCAGCCCTACCCCACCACCATGGACAGTCTGTTGATGTGCCGTCAGGTGGAAATAGTGGCGGAACGATTTCCAGCAAACTGTGCAGGTATAAAGCCGTTGGGAGGGAGTGCCAGATGTTGGAGACTTCTCTCCTTGGGAGCAGGATGAGAAGTAGTCAGAGTTTCCAGAGTTGCCGACTTGACTGATAGCAGCAGCAGCACCTTTTATTCTTCTCCCCTGGTTGTCGATCTCCCCTTTTCTGTGCAGCTTGCCATGTCTGACCAGGCTCTGTGCATAGGCAAACATCTTCCCACACAGATTGCATTTGTAGTTCTTTTGACCCGAGTGCACCGTCAGATGCTTGGTAAGGTGGAAAGGCTCACGGAACATTTTGCCACACACATCGCAGGCGTGAGGCTTCTCCCCTGTGTGGACTCGATTGTGGCGTCGCAGGGTCTCTGCCCTTCTGAAACGTTTACCACAAATCTGACATCCATACGGTCTCTCTGAGCCATCACCAGGAGGTGCGGGACTTCTCCTCCTCCTGATGATGGTGCTTGGGTCCCTCTTCTCTCTTGGCTTTCTCGGCCTCCTAGGCTTTGCGTGGGGCTGACTGGGGTGGGTTAAAGGCATGGTGGAACCATTGAGGCTCGACGTGGATGATGGTCCACCCATGTTACCAAACCCCAACCCCCCCAGCAGGCCACCGATAATATCTCTTCTCTCCCCTTCCCTGCTTTCTGTGTTTATATCACAAGAGGCTGCAGCTGCAGCAGCAATGGCCGACATCGCACTGCTGGTGACCTCATCCTCCGAGTCGTCCAATAGGGAGGAAAGGGGGAGGTGTGGCTGCTGCTGTTGGTGGTGGTGGTGCTGCTGCTGCTGTTGTTGTTGCTGCTGCTGCTGCTGCTGCTGACTTTGAGGGTGGGGATGGAGTGTTGGAGCTAAAGGGGCTTTACGGAGGGTTTGGCTGGTCATTTCACTGGGTAGTGTACTATCTGAGGAATACAGAGATGAGGACTGTGATCGCCTGTAGTCGACAACCCCACTATTGTAGGATGATGGGTTCGGGTAGCGACTTCTTGAATAATCTGTTGCATACTTGTCATTAGTCAGCCCTGCCCCATCATTAGAAATTCCTACCCTGTCTTCACTGCCTCCCATTTTACTGCTGCTTGGGTTGGATGATCGACTTCCTCCGGGGCTGGGCCTGTTTTTTGAACTTCGGGGAGGTTTGCCACAGGCACCTGAAGCAGCATGGTTCAGCAAAGAGGTGCTTTCACGGAAACAACGCCCACAAGCTGGACAGCGAAAAGGCTTCTCGTCGTGGATCTTCTCATGTCTTGTAAGTGACTCTCGGCGGTTAAAGGACTTTTGGCAGATGCTGCAGACAAAAGGCCGGTTTTCTGAGTGGGTGACACTGTGTTGGATGAGGTGACCCCTCTTTTTAAACCTTTTCCCACACTCGCCACAGCAGAATATTCTCTCCGGGCTGGGGGAGTTACAGTCCGACTTCCTGCTTTGGCTTTCTGGTGTCAAACCGTGGCTGCGTAGATGCCGTCGAAGGCTGGAGAGGTGGGTGAAAGTTTTACCGCATTCACCACAGTGGTAAAGGGGTTCGGGTTCGGGCTGGCCAGATGAACTATTACTATGGCTCTCTTGGGATTTGGACAACTGTTGGTTACCATTGGCCACAAGCACAGAGGTGGAGTTTGAGGAAGCAGAGGCAGATGAAGAGGAGGCGACAGTGGAAGATGACTGCTGGGAGGACGATGAGAGGAGAGAGGAATGCTGTGGCTCATTTCTGATGCCACTTATCCCAACACCCCCAGACCCTCCTCCCACAAGGCCTGATGAGGAGCTCTGACTGTGCCCACTCGAGCTGCTGTTATGGCAGTTACTAACACTACTGCTGCTGTGGCTAGTACTGTCTGTTTTCCTCTGGGGCAGGTAGCCTGCCATTGCTTTCTTTCTCCTGCTTCCTCCACTTGAAACTGATGTAGATGAGCTGTCTCCTGACTTTGATACATCATCTTTAGGAATGGACAAGTGGAGGGGAAGGGGGAGGGGAAGGCCAGCCTCTTGCTGCATTAGTGATGCTATCTGGTTGGAGGAAAGGACTGGAATACCTTGGAAATCAAAGCCACCTAGTGGGGCAGGCTGGGGGGCCGGGTGGAGAGGGTGTGGGTGGTGAGTGTGGCTGTGTGGATGAGATAAGGCATGAGGGGTCAGCTGCTGCTGTTGCTGCTGAGGCTGTGGAGCTGTGTGGCTGTGGCCGTGGGAGGAGTGCAGGGCAGGGGGAGGTGCCAGGGCTGAGTTTGACTCAGTGGCCCCCTGGCTAAGGCCTAAGCCCAAGTGGTTGTGAGTGCCTTGCTGGACGAGAAACTGCTCCAGGCTGCTGTTGGTGGGGACTCCAGATAGAAAATACTGGTTGGCAGCAAGCATGCAGCTGAACTGCTGGTGGAGGCTGCGGGGATCAGACTGACCCACTAAGGGCACTGCCGTGCTGCTAGAGGGATTGTTGGAGGCTGAAGCAGAGGTGGAGGGAGAGGGTGAAGAAGAGGAGGGACCAGGAGAGGGCTGGGGTACAGAGAGACCTGGATGAAGCGGAGGAGGTGGAGGTGCAGGCGTGACAACCCCCCCAATCACCCCTGCACCCCCTCCACTGCTGCTCCCACCAAAGTCAAATCGTCCCATTCCAGAGTGGAGCTGCTCCTGGGCCAGCGCTGCCTCAGCTGGATGAAAAGGCCGCAGAAACTGGGGGTACCCTGACGAGGAACTCCCACTACTGCTGCTGCTACTACTGCTCATCTTACTGGACTTCCTGGAGCTGTGAGACGAAGAGGACGATTGGCTCTGATGGGAGATGGATGGGGGAGGGGCACTCATTTTGGCAAATAATGATGAGGAGTCAGCAAATGCGTTACTCCGAGAGCTCTGCAGGGATCCGAGCCCAAGACCAGACAGGAGGCTGCCCGAGGTGTCAGCGGAGGGCTGGTGCTGCTGCTGGAGCTGCTGCTGATGCTGCAGTTGGACTTGTTGTTGGTGGCTCAGTTGTCGTTCCAATCCAAGGCCTTTGAATTGATGAGCTTGGTGTCCACTTAGCATCTCTAAAATGTCCATGGGGTACTTGCTGAACTGGAACATCTCCCAATACAGCTGTTGCAAAGTGTCCTGGGTCCACAACTACCCAGTTCACCAAGTCAGCCCTGTATGAAGCTAATGTCCAGTTTTAAGAGGTAGACCTGCTGTGATTTCTACCCCAAACGTGCAACAAGCCACAATAATCCACAAAAAGCTGATGCTTGTCTTTTAGTTTTCACATATATGTATCACTAATACTTGTACTCTCCATTCGAGAGTGAAGCCTTCAAGTGCTTCTCGTGGGATAATATGAAAAAGGTCATAAATAAGAAATATACTAAATTATACTAAAAAACAGTCTGTAGTGTTTCTTCAAAGTGTTCCATAACCGTTTGCAGATTCTTCAAATCAGGTCAGCAGTCCAGTCCAGTCCGGTCAGAGTGTGACTGTTATTTCAGTGGAGGATGAACCACCTCTCTTCGTGGAGTTCTTCGAAGAGCCTGTGGGAAAAAGAAGAAAAAAAAAATGTCAGCAACTTATTTGGAGACTTGACACTAGGCAGAGGAACTGAAGAGTTTTGGCACAGTGAGTTCAATCTGCAGTGCTTGAAGCCGGATGCCGAAAGCCTTAAAAAACAAAACCAAAAAAAAAAAAAAAAAATTCTCCCAACAAATAAACACATCTGTTTAAACACAAATGATTTAACTCAACCCGAAACCCGAAAGACCTAAACTGATAAAGTTGATAAAAATGTTTCGTGATGCAGAACATCAAGGAGCCTGCAGTTCTTCTTGATGCTGTACCAAATATTCCTAGAATATTTGTGATATATATATATATATATATATAGCAAGTTTACACATTCTCCCAAAGAAAATTAGGCATAGCTTTGGCGACCACAACTAATATTTGTGGCTCCAAACATGTTGAAGATATCCAAGTGCAAATTGCACCACTGCCTACCCTTTTCATGGGCACTCGGCTGTTGCACAATGATTTTTATAGAACTCTAAACCTTGTAAAATCTTCTGCATTTGTTTGTTCAGTCTGGTAAAATTCTTCAGCTGGCTTTCAGAGAGCATGAACCCAATGACCCAACTGCTAAAAAAAAAAAGGCTGCTTCAAACTTGCTACTTGACTTTGTGCAAGTTGTTTTCCACAGTGTTTTAATTTTGATCTTCGTTATGGGCAAACTGCATCTTTATTGAAATGTGTCCCTGTTTTTAAGTGCAAGTTTCAGTTTTAGTGGTTGAGTTTGAAAAAAATCATTACACAAAAGCTTCCAAAAGACAAACTAACTTCAGATGCATTTAATTAAGTAATTAAACTATCATTGTTCTGGGTGTTTTAAAGAGGATGATATAACTTTTTATATAAACTGTGTCTCTGCCCACCAAATGTTAAACAATAAGACATAAATTAAACATTTATCCACTAGTTTCCAAATCTGTTTCCAGATCCACAGTTCTGTTTTTTTTAATAGTGTGAAGTTAAACACCAGTGAAATATTGTATTTCAACACCAGAGCAAAAACTTTGTGTTAATAAATTAGTTGCCCATGATGTTTGTTTTTTTTTTTTAAAGAAATGCAAAACTATTTGTGAGGGTGTTTTTGATCCTTAAATAGCTGATATCTGCAGACTGCCAGGAAGGAAAACATTTGGAGATATCACCTTCAACTTGGACAATTTCCTGACATTATACAGACCAAAAAAAAAAAAAAAAAAACTGTGGGTGGGTGCCTTATTGAGGGAGACACTCAATGGAGACACTAGTGAATCGCTTAACACAATAAATACAACGGAGCCTGGAAAGGGAGAGAAGAGTATTGGCTCAAAATGCCACAAGACTCTTGTGGAGCTCCTGCAGGAAAACATGGCTGCTCGCTGCCTCTAACACACGCACACTCGCACACTCGCACACTCGCACACATATAACACTAAACGCAAAAAAAAAAAAAAAAAAAAAATGGAAACAGGAGCTGGTGAGAATCAACTTTCAAGCTGTACAAATCCTCCTGGTTGGTTTTTCATAAACAAGCAACAAACAAAACAACAAACAGCCACTCGATACTAGGACTCCATCCTGGACCGCAGTACTTTATTACAGGTACAGACATGGATACTCCCTGGTGTTACTTCTGGTGTTCTGTATAGCTTTAACACGTGAAGCTTTTTTTTTTAACCAACATTGTTAAAAACAGCTGTGCAACATGACCAGGACAGAGTTTTAATTTACATTAACAAGACGTAGCATTTTTTCCCAGTTAATTGCTTTGTTGTGGTAAAATTAGTACAATTTCCCACAAATACAAAAAAAAAAAACACCATTTACTCCCATGTGCGACACAAAAGTATCAAATCAACATGTCTGACAAACATGACATTTTTGTTGATGGACTCATTGCTGCAGCTCCACTCCACAGTCACATTTACAGAAGCAAGTGTCCTACACTTTTTTAGCTCTAAACTTCACTGTGCTAAGTATAACTTCTAACTGGTTAGTACCATCTCCCTATTTTTAAAACTGTCAGCTCTTCTGCAAAAACCAAAGATGACATCTCTAATAAAAACGCAGCAATTTTATTCTGATTACAATACTTCTATTCTCTTTCTCACTGATCTGCTGCTCTTTATTCCTGAGCAATTTATCTTCTTAAAAATTGAGGTTAATTCTAAAGTTTCTCTGATTTTCCACTGACACTCAACATGAACGATCATCCTGAGACAGAAACCAGAGAAGCCAAACATCCTCGTGCACACCGTCACAACCGAGGATCCTGAGAAATCGTCAAAATAGAGCAGTGATAAATAGCACGAAACCCAAGACGTAATGCTGATTTCCTCCTGAGCTGGGCCTCCTGTCACTTAAATCATCAACGTCTGTACGTGTAAAAACTGATTAACCGCTGAACAAACAGGAAGTGGCCCTGATAAGCAAGGCGCTTCTGTTCTTCACACATCCTCAGAGTGAAACATCGTCCATAAGCTTTTCTAAAAACAATCACCATCTTAACATTTTAGAATATTTCAAAAAAAGGCTAACTGGATTATCTGATTATCAGAACAGTTCAATTATCTGTTGATCAGTAAACTGTTGCATGCCTTTCTACCAGTGACAGGGAATTTGTTATATGTTAAAAAGCCAATGGAGCCACTCGGAAGAGAGACATTTAAACATTCGAGGAAAAAAAGCTTTTAACCCTTTGGCTTAGCAGCAATTTCAGATACACCAACACGATTCTGCAGCTTCACTATCAGCTTCCTAATATCCTGCATTTACTGATGCACCTCAAAAATGTGGGTGTAAACACCTTATTCTACTTTCAAAATCACCGACCATAACAGATTGTAGTGCAATAAAAATATAGTTACGACATATTTACTTTTTTCTTTCAGTATTTAATGATTCGAGAAATCAACTGGACTGAATTTCACTGTGTATAACAGTCTTTAAAACCACACTCGACTCTATGATGCATCGTCATGAAGGACTGATAAAGACCTGGACCAATGATTAGTTACTTAATCTATTCATCATTATTTTTCAATTAACTGATCACTTGCAAAAATATTAGAAAATAGGGGAGAAACAGGTAGAGTAACTTCCCAGAGGCCCAGGTGACTACCTTCAGAGGGTTTTGTGTATTTAAGTTGAAAACCAAAGGAGAAGCTGGAACTAGTGTTTAGTATTTTTACTTAAGACGTACAAAGGAATAAAAACAATAAATAAAAATGGCTGATTGTTATTATTATTATTTTTATTTTACTTGAGTCATTTAGTTGCAGTGCTTTAATGAAGCGGTGCTGGTGAATGTCTGATAAAAATGTCTTTAAAAAGCTGGTGCTTTGCAAAGGGCAGACACACAACATCAGCAAACTCAGCATCAGTTTGTGCAAAAAGCAACAGCTGCTCAAAAATGTGTGCACAGTCCGAAAACAGCCCACACTTACTTATCTGTCCCAGAGCCTGCGGTTTCAATGTGGATCGTTTCGGTCTGTGCGCAGAGCAGAAGTGCCGAGCTGAGGTTTATTAAACCAACACTTGGTCTGACACAATTTGCGGTGTGGCTGCGTGTTGTTCGCATCTCACCGGCTCATCCGCGGGTCTGAAGCTCCGTGCTGGACCGCAGCTGAGGCAGGGGAACAGTCCGCTTTCTCCGGTGACTCCAGGTGGACAATCTGAAACAGGTGCACCGATGACCGAGCAGGTTAAACGGATACCAGAGACCACTCAGCTCCTGCTAGCATCCATCGTCACCCAGCTAGCCACCGTCACGTTAGCTTAACTGCAGAAACGCGACTTTTTAAAAAGGATCGAAAACTGATTTTAAAAAAATCACATCGCTCGAGTCGCATCTCAACACTCGTGGGTTAAAGGTTAAATGTGGGTTAAAGGTTAAATGTGTGCGCCAGTGTTTTAATGAGAAAAACTAACTAACTGGCTTAATAGCATGGCGCTAGCACCGCTAGTAGCTTAGCACAGCAGTTAGCCTGGCAGCTAACAAATTAGCCAACACACCAAACACATTTTGTTTGTTTGTTTGTTTGTTTGTTTACCTTGTGGCGTGGCTGCAACAAAAGCTCAGACACACGGGGATAAACGTGAGAAAGCATCGAGGTAGACGTGCTCCGGGACAGCGGGGTCCCTACAACCTGCTAGCGGGGCCTTTTCCTTCATCCATGGAAAAACACTGCGAAGGGCCTGGTTCTCCATCGGCCCGGGAGGGCTGCGCTTCTCTCGCTAACAAAAACGGTTTCCGTCGTCCCGGCCCGATGTGTCCATTGTCTGCCGGCTCACTGCTCGTCCTCGCCCAAACGAAGCCTTTGTTTTGTTTCCGTCGTGTTTTTCCTTCTTCTCGCCTCGGCTGGCTGTTTTCCGCCCCGTGTCAGATTGAGGTGTCCCCCCGTGCAGACGACGGCTCCTCCGATGCTGCCAGCGGTAAAATGGTAGTTTCCTGTCTGCATAATGGTTCCGGGTAGACCCAGGCACAGGTCGGTCTGTCCGGCCGCGACCCCGCCGCCGCCGCCGCGCTCTGCTCACATCCACCCCTGCACGTCCGTTTGCAAAATATGGATCCTATCCAGCATGATGCTCGTGAATAAATAAACCGCGTGTGTGTGCGCGTGCACGTATTTGCGTGTGCATGCATGTTTGCACTCCATTAAAAATATATATATATATATATATATCACTGTGCATTCTGACATCGTTACATGTCATTAAGCCCTGTGTGTGTGTGTGTGTGTGTGTGTGTGTGTACACATCTTCCTATGGTTGTGTGGACACGTTTTACTCTGATACCATTTTGCCTTGTGAGGACATTTTGGCCGGTCCTCAGAATTTTAAATGGTTTGAGGGTTAACACTTGGTTTTAGGGTCTAGGGAACGCATTATGTCTATGAGTGTCCTCACAACTACAGTGAGACACGGCTGTGCGTCTGTGTGTGAATGTGTTCGTTTTCACACTGAGTGTGTGAAATGTTAATTAGTCAATTAAAGATATCATTACGGCGCGAGCTGCATAACATTGGAATGTGTGTGTGTGTGTGTGTGTGAGTGTGTCATGCATGTATTGCTGTGTGCCTGGGACCTAATTTGCATTCAGTTAAAGTATTTCTGCCGTGTGGGTGTTTGAAAGTGTGCATCTGTCTGTTTACACTCTGTGTGTGTGTGTGTGTGTGTGTTACAGACAATAATGGTGAAAAATGGCTGCATTTCTACACGAGTGTGTTACTGGATCCATGTTTTGCACATCGTTGTGCACAAAGCAAGAAATAAAAAACATCCCTGTTGTGTAAATATTAACAATTGATAATAATCTGTATAAAAATAAGCTATTGTTTAATTATACAGGCTGATGGTGACATTTAAAGGGACAGTTCTTCTAAAACGGGATTGAAATACACAGAAAACAACTTGCGAGTTTTGCCAATATTTGAAAAAAATCTGCACCACCTTAATAGAAATGTTAATACAACACACGATTCTTCATGGCTGCAGGGATGTAACTGTCAAAATGTCACAAAGTCTTCAAATAATAACC